>NW_027063627.1:563479-813479 GCF_032884065.1 Artemia franciscana
CTTGCTCTAGTTTGGATCTGGACGAAAGTGATTTTTTTTTTGAAATTGATTTTTAATAGTTGAGTTTTTCATAAATTTGTCAATATTAAGACTGTTTCTTTTTGCAAACAAGTTTGAAACAAGATATTAATCACTTTGTATGGTCTCTGTTAGATTTCACTATTGTTGTATACCCTCAAAAAGTCTTTAATTAAATTTGCGGGTTTTGCGTATTACCGCAAAACCCAACTGCGAGGCAAAAATCTTCATTTCGTAATAACAAGGAGAAATTTAAAATCCTAACTTCTTTAGGCTGTCAAAATGATATTTCAGGATTGTGCTGTCACAACGGGACTGAAAAGCAAAATATTTTCTTCTTTTTATTGTCAAAAATTTGTTTTCGAGTCTTGCTATGGCACTGAGGCAAAGAAATTGATAGGCCTATCATTACTTTTTTGGCAGTCTGTTTTGGATTTTTGGGTTTGCTTTCGTGTGAAGTGTGGTGGCTTTTAAAACAGAGCCTAGTTGTTTTTTAGGGGATTTGTATAATAGAAAGTAAATGCATGAGAAGTACAAAAATTATTAATTTTAGTTTTGGATTTTTGTGAGGAAATGGTGGCCACTTTACTGCCTATTTTCATCCAATTAAAGATCTGCATTATATGACATATTACCTCCTCTGTTCATCCTAAAACATTAAAATAAAGGCGAAACTCGTTTAGCACTTCAGACCATTTCCAATACCTACGACGCATAATTGTCGAGGTTCGCTTTAAATTGCGAGTATTTCTTTGTTCGCAAGTTTATCTAAGTGATCGTAGACCTCTTGAAATGAAACAGATTAACAATAGCTCGTTGTCATTCCCGTTCATTCTACTGAGTTATAGATCTTATTATAAATTCATTTGTTTTGCTGGCTAGCAACTGAAAACAATCTTTTTTAATTTTAGTGTTGTCTGAGTAATTAATTAAATTTTAGTGATTGCAATTCAAACTTACAATTTGAAAGAGAGAACGGAGAACAATTTTTTCAAAAGGAAGTAAGGACCAACATTGGATTTTAAAACGAACATATATTAGCATATTATGTGAGGGGGGTTGCTCCAAATTGCTCCCTTATAGGGGGGTTGCTCCTAATAGGCTAATAAGCCTAAGCGTTTCTGAAAGTGTTTAAACAATGATTCTATTTTCTGTTCGGGGGGGGGGGGGAGTATTTACACCCAGAAATTACTTCCATGACTCATAGATCTCCAATCACTTTTGACTTTGTTCTTCATAAAATTTTCAATAGAGAAAATTTCTGTGAGAGAAATTTTTCATTGGGGAGAGGGGGATTTCCCGAAAATATTTGCCACACATTGGGGTCCCTCGTGATCTTAAAAAGGGTCATAACTTAAGTGAAAACAGGTATTTCTTCAAATATAAGTATGCAAAAGGAGTAGGCTATTTTGAGGTGGAATCGTAGCTTATGCAAAAAAAAAATTCTGGAAGAAATCCAACCCTAGAATTTTTTTTATAAGAATGGTCCAATCAAAATTTCGAGAATATTATCCTGCTTTCTATGGCTGTAATGAAAGATTAAGATGGCTAGGGCACGCTTTGCGGAAGAAGGATGACATATTACCGAAGATTGTTATTTTTGACCGACCGTCTAGGGCTAAACAGAAAGCTGGTCATCTGCGGGTGGGATGGGAGATTTCATAAAGACATATTTAAATGAAATGGGAATTTTCTGGGAGAGTGTAAAGAGGGAAGGTTTGAATAGATTGGGATGGAAGAGGACTGAGCTTAGGCGTGTCGACCTAAGGCGGCTTGGTGCTGCGGTAATTTGTTAGTAATAGAAGTATTATTCTGTTCAGAATAGTTGAAAAGCCAAACAATTATACCTTTCAAGATACCCCGATCCTCCTGGGAATTGGTCTAAGTTACAAAATTTGCCTTTTTGCCTACGTTGTCTATTATAGGGAAGTATACATACATTTTTTGAGTAGGGAGATTTTCTGCTAGTGAAATTTTTCACGGGGAGAATTTCCCATGTGAGGCAAGTTTCTAGGGGGTAAATTTCTCATGAGAAATTTATTTGCTAGAATTCTCATACAAAGTTTAACCATAAAGAGCGGGGCGTTGAGGGAGGGACAATCCCTTTCATATACATGTTATATGGTTTTAAGATATATTAATTTTGTTTTAAGCATCTGAAATTCATTCATGTAAGCATCTTCACCTCAAAGCAGCCCAGTCTTCAAATAACAGCTAGATTTTTCAATCTGAACAGGGGCGGATCCAATAAGGGCGAGGGGCGCACCCCCATGACATGGTGTTGAATTTGTGGTTGGGACTGCTTGCTCTGGTTTTGGTCAGGACGAAAGTAAATTTTCTTTGTAATTGATTTTTAATAGTTGAGTTTTTCACAAATTTTTCAATATTAAGACCGTTTCTTTTTGAAAAAAAGTTTGAAACAAAACTTTAGTCACTTTTTGTGGTCTTTGTTAGATTCTACTAATGTCACATACCGCCAAAAAGTATTTAATTAAATTTAGGTTTATCAACAGAATCTGTTCCTATTACCGCAAAAGCCAACTGCAAGGCGAAAATCTTCATTTCATAATAACAAGGAGGAGAAATCTAAAATCCTAACTTCTTTAGGCTGTCAAAATGATATTTCAGGATTGTGCTGTCACAATGGGACTGAAAAGGAAAATATTTAGTTCTTTTTACTGTCAAAAAATTTTGTTTTTGAGTCTTGGCACTGAGAAAAAGAAATTGATAGGCCTATCATTACTTTTTTGGCAGTCTGTTTTGGTTTTTTGTGTTGCTTTTTTTTTTGCCAAGAGGGGTGGCTTTTACAACATAACCTAGTTGTTTTTAGGGGATTTGTATAATAGAAAGTAATTGTATGAGAAGTGCAAAAATTATTAATTTAAGTTTTGAATTTTTGTGAGGAAATGGTGGCCACTTTACTGCCTATTTTCATCCAATTAAAGCCCTGCATTATATGACATATCACCTCCTCTTTTCATCCTAAAACATTAAAATAAAGGCGAAACTCTTTAGTACTTTAGACCATTTCCACTACCTACCTACAACGCATAATTGTCGATGTTATTTTTAAATTGTGGGTATTTCTTTGTATGCAAGTTTATCCAAGCAACCTATTATGCGCCCCCTCCCCCTCCAAAGAAAATCCTGGATCCACTATTTTTTCTCGGAAAATCCAATTTTAAATAGCAAATTTCAAGACATGAAAATGTCTAATCAAACAGTTTGCGGTAACGAACTGTAGTAAGGAGCGACCCGGCTCAATAGAAACCAAAACTCTAAAAAATGCAATTTTGATACCAATAGCTACATCAAAAGAATCGCATTTTAATACTGATTTTAAATATTAACGAGACAAAGAGCCTGAGTCATAGCCAAGATAACAGCGGGGACTGACAGGACGAGAATATGTATTATTGCATAATAACTTTGTCACTAATTTTTCGTATCAACATTTTTATACCATCTTACTTTCAACAGATTTATTTGAACTTTATCCCTCACCCGATTTTAGATTAAATTTACGACCATTTCCACTGCCTACCACAACTCACAATTGTTGAGGCTCCCTTTAAATTGAGGGTATTTCTTTGGGTAGTACCTTTCTTTGTTTATCCAAGCAGCCTATTATGCGCCCCCCCGCCCCAAAAAAAATTTCCTGAATCCACTATTTTTTCTCTAAAAATCCAATTTAAAATAACATATTTCTCAAATTTATCCAAAAATAATTAACCTTTTAAAAATTAATATGTATTGAGACAAAGAGCTGATGCATTGAGCAGTTTGAACGGTTTGTATTAAATAATGTATTAAATATAACCGGTTGTATTAAAATAAAGGCCAAACTCCTTACCACTTTAGACCATTTCCACTACCTAGGCCTATGTATGACGCATAATTGTCAAGATTCCCTTTTAATTGCAGGTATTTCTTTGTTCGCAAGTTTATCAAAGCACCTATTATGTGCCCCATCCCCCCAAAGAAAATCCTGGATCCACTATTTTCGCTCTGAAAATCCAATTTGAAATAACAAATTTCAAAACATTAAAATGTCTAATAACGAGACAAAGGGCCTGAGTCATAGATCTCAGCAAAGAATGTCTAAACGGGTTTTTTGGAAGTGACCAAGAAATAGCAAGGCTCTGACTTAGATACTGTATTATTGCGTAATATCTTTGTCAATAGGAGAAACTATATGACGAGTATTAGCTGAACTGATAGCTTTTGCTAAATTCAAAAATATGTAGCGCTGTATAAGCAAAACTATTCAAATTAATGACCTACTTGTTCAAAAAACAGAGACAATTGTAACTGTAGAAAAATCAAATTTCTAGGTGGTATAATAAAGTAGTTATAGTAGATTGAATGTCAAAAAGTGTGAAGAGTGAACAAAGTGACCGAGTACCGGTCGTCTTACCCTAGCTGATGGATGAAAAACTAAGAAAGAATGTTTATGTAACCTAACTACCCAAAACTTGCTTTATATGATAGCCTAACATAAAAGTTCTATTACTCAAGATCTTGTATTTACCTGAGGCTATGAGTGGGACCATTAGGTGGAGGGGAGGATGAATTGTCAAAAATACAATTGTAAATGTTAGATATAGCATAATAGGCCCTATCAGAAGAAATCCTACTGTTCTTTAGGTTCTCAATGTTTCCTTCAAAAGAGCCCCTCTACTCTGGTGTCCCCTAGGCTAATGAATAATAAATCTTTTCAAGGCAAAAAAAGTGCAAAAATTGGCTTGGAACCAGAATGTAAGAAGTTCCTGGGACCATCAGTTGAATGGAGGCATTGTGTCTCTATCAGGTAGGCATAGGCTATCTTAGTCACCACCTGGTATTCTATGCTTGGCAATGATATTCCATCACCTAGGGTTGATGTCTTATACAAGCAATCTTAAGCTTGTTACCTATGACTCATTATTAGATTAATGTCAACATTATACTACAATGTGGAGGCAGTCTATAATAGGCTAGGTGACATAGATAGGAAGAGGTTATTTTAGCTTAACAAGCCAACCAAAAAAATAAAACCCAGAAAAGAATATCCTTTGGGCTAATTCATATCTAGTGCTATAGGCCTAATTTCTAGCCTGCTGACAATAATTTCCAACCTAAATTCTCTCCTATAGCTTACTTTTGATTTACAGAGAAATCTTGCACTAACATTACCTCTAACTCTATGATAGCATCTGATCAATTTATTTTTGCAAAAAGAAAGTTTGACCAAGGCCTACAAGCCTCAGCCTGCTTCATAGCAGCTTGATTATAGGCCTAGACTCTATAACTTACTTTGATTTGCTTTTCTCTTTACCAATGTTTGCAATAGCTGACAGTAGTTTGGAATGTCTGTTATCATCATCTTCATTTTCACTTTCTTCTTCAAAGTTATCTTCAAGGAACTCCACACCTTCTGTTTGCATGTCCATTGCATTAAAGTTTCTGCCAGATAATTTCTTCCTCTAGAAAATATTTGCAATGTAAGGCTGCTATATAGTAATTTTCGGAGCGAGCAAAAATTGACCCCTAAAGAGAGAATTAAAAGGAATGGTAAAGCGGAAACAAGCATGTTTTTTTTTGTTCTCAAGCTGGTGTCTAGTCCTAGCTGGATATTTTTCTACCAGATGCCTTTTTGTTTCCACAGTGGCCATCTCGCATTTCGTGCGTAATAGGGATTCGCCCCTCCTTATTCGGGAGAGATATAACCGAAATTTCCAATCCCTATTAGGGCTTCTGTAACCATTCTCGTCTCGGACAATTCTCGACGTATAGGAAATCAGAATTTCTAGTGTCTTTTTCAAAATTTGGAAGCGATCAGAGGGCTAACAGCCCCCACGCCCATTATTCCACAAATGAATTTGATCACAATTTTCAGATAGCCATTTTGTTCAAAATTATTCAAAATTTAAATAACTATGTCTCTGGGGTTGAAAAAAACTTAAAAAGATCCTGGGGCAAGGGCTTTATGTTATGCCAGTTGTCTTTTCTTAGCGCATAAGGTTTCAACGGAAGGGGTGGTCGTATAAACTTTGGAGAAGGCTCATTCGATTGAAAATCAGAATTTCTGGTTCCTTTTTTAAGAGCCAAAAGAAATTGGAAGGCAACCTCTGCACTTTTCCCCCGAATACATTTCATAAAAACTTTAAGATTGCTATTTTGTACAAAAAGTGCAAAAATCAAATAAAGATACCTCCTAGGTTGAAAAAAACTCCGCAGACCCTGGTGTAAAGTCTGTAAGTTATGCAAGTTGTCCATTGTCAGAATGTTTTTTGTAGAAGGGGTGGTCATATAAAAACTTTGGAGGGAATAAAATCAGGTGAAAATCGAAAGTTCCAGTACCCTTTTTAGGAGTCAAGAGTAATCGGAAGACCGCCCAAGCCCTTTTACCCCAAATGTATCCAATCAGAAGTTGAACATTTTTAATATATAAGGATCTATTTCGGAAAAGAGAGCCCGTTTGATCATTGGTCTTCAAATAAGCCTGGAATATTAAGTTGAGACTTCAAGGAAATGTTGAAAGGGATTTTTAATACCATCAAAACACAATGAGCTTGCTGTCTGTGAAAAGGGAACATCAGCATTATCTAAAGAACCACTGCGGGTATTAAGTTGAAACTTTCAAGGTATGTTGAGAAAATGATAAAGAGAGTTTGTAGGGCAGCCAGCCTTACCCCATTTATATCTCTTTCTTCTAAACACTGATTGAAATTTTGAAAACGTCCAATAGATATACTTCCACGGAGCTAAGCCCCCCCCCATAGCCCCGGAGCAAGGATTCTAATGTAGTGCCATTTACCTGTTGTTTGCATGCAATACATACCATTAATGCAGGGGAAATTTATGATTCTAGGTGTATCCAAAAGGGCCAAATTTATTAAGGTGAAACTTTGGAAAATGTCGAGGAGAATGTTATACTAAGTCAAAAGGCACTATGTGTATCCATTTTTTTCAAAAGGATGAAATGCAATATTTTAGGAACGTCTGAAGATGTTAAGTTAAAACCTTATGGACATGTTAAGAAAGATGTTGAAAATTGTTGGTAGGACTGACAGCCCCTCTTCTGCCCATTTCAGTTGCCCTCCCTCCAAAAGGATTTGATTAAAATTTTACAATAGACTTGTTGTTCAAAATAGTCTTATGCTGAAATAACCATGTCTATGGGGATGATAAAACCTCCCCCCCTCATGACTTTGGAGAGGGGTGCAGGACACAATAAAACGCATTATGTGCTTGGTAGTTGTCAGAAGGGCGTATCATCAATATCGAATGAAAAACAGAGGACAATAAATTGAAATTATCAATGAAAATATTGAGGGGGATGTTGAATGGCTATCAGAGGGCAACTCTGATCTGAGAACACTGTTCATTTACATGCCTCCTTCACTTATCATTGATAAAAATTTCTAAGAAGTGACTTATTCTAATCAGCCAAAAGATCTAGCCTCCAGGGATGCAATCCCCCTACAGTCCCAGGGTACAAATCTTAATTTATACAATTTGCCCTTTTCTATATGCCAGATTTATTATAAGGAAAACAGAGGATGTTTGATTTTAGGTATGGTTCAAAAGGTATTAAGGTAAAAGTTCGGGGATTGCGGCGCATGTTAAACTAAATAAAAAGATAACATACGCCTCTAGTTTATCAACAAAAAGTAAAGTAAATAAGACGGGTCGACTCTGGCTGAGCTTACAGAGTCACGCCACTGACCCCCATCCCAAACTAAATGGCTTGGTACAATTGGGACTGAACCCATGCCCCTTGGGCACAGTAGTCCTACGCGAGCACGCCAACCACTCAGCCAGGACGGCTTCATCAACAAGGCGTATTTGCAATATCCCAAGAGTGGTTGAGGGCATTAAGTTTAAACATTCAGATCAGTTTAAGGAGGATTTAAAAAGGCGCTGGGGAGCAACCAATTCCCCTATCGTCCTTCTTTTAGGTGCCCTCCCTCCAAAGATATCCGATCAAAATTTTTGAATAGCTATTCCAATGGTTATTTATTGGAATAGACATGTTGAGACGGATGTTAAACAATGAACGAAGGGCAACCAGCCTACTTTCCAACCAGTTTTAACTTTCCGTTAAAAATGGTGGAGATTTTATAGCGCCATTTTATTCAAAATAGTCACGCCTCTGGGGATGTCAAGTCCCCAAAGTTCTGGGAAAAAAAATGTAAATTATACAATTTGTTTATTTTTCACAAGCAACAACTATGATTGGGAAAGGACAAATGAAATATCTTCTATTATATTTACAGTGGAAAACAGGGCAGTAGCTGTGGTGTTTTTATTGGTGGGCAAGAGGGGTCCACATCCGGACAGTTAATGGGCATGGGCTATCCTTCGTGTGAAAGCAGTGGTGTTTCTGGCCTCTTCAATTTGCTTATGCTTACAGTAAGCATTATGTATTATTATATAAGTATTAAAGTTTACTGCCAACTACAATCACTACATCATTTTAATAAAGGTAAACTACAAAGTAATAAACTACAAAATAATACTATATTTTAGACTATTTATTTTTAGTTTGTACCCCTAAAAGTTACGAATGGGGTGAGTGCCCCGCCAACCTCACTTCTCTAAAACCACTTGTGGGGGAAAAGGTGTTAGAAAACACGTGAAAAACACAAGCCTAAATGTTTTTTAAAGATTCTGAAAATTCTGATGATTCTTTTCCGAAAATTCTTCCGTTAGTCTAAGGGAAATTCAAGTCTCTGTGTTGCTAGGGGCCATTACAAATATGAGCCAAAGCCAAGGTAACAGGAATAATCCTTACCGTATCTGTGTCAATTTTTTTTAGCTGGTTAAAAGTAATATTTAGAAAACTAAAGGTAGCGAGATGTTAGCATGGTATTGTACATAGGGGCAGTTCTAAATTTATGGGTTAGTGTTTGAATTAAAAACGCAAGGTATATGACTTTGTCAGCACTCATTAGGTGTTTCAATTACAAATAAGAGAATTTGGGGATATATCGAACTTTTGATTTAAATATTGGAAGTAAAAATTGGAACAATTAAATAAATTCTGGACTTGATCCCTCCCTCCTGCTAATTTCTATGACTAAGTTACAACTGACTTGACCTATCTAGGTGCAATACGAATATTATTATAAAATCACTAAGTCTTATATTCTTTTTTGATATTTTCTTTTCGTGTTTTTCAATAAAAAATTCTTATTTTCAATGATTTCTTGTTTTTCAGTGATTTCTTATTTGCCCTATTGTACAGGATGTACAGGGTCCATTTTTGAAAGTTTTAAAACAAGAAAATCTTATGTTGAACTAATGAAGTAAAAGACATATATCTATCAGGGTAAACAATTTGACTTGAGCAAACTTGGTGAGACAAAAAATATAGTATATTTTTGCAATTTTGCCATTAAATAGGTTCACCTATTTACTTGATGGTAAGGTTCCAAAGGTGGTATATTTGTATAAATTTTAATGTAGAATACATTAGGAAGTTTAGTCCCTGTTTTTCGTTTTTTGTTGTTTTTCTTTGTATTAAGAAAGAGGATGGAATAATAAAAAAAATGTCTGCTTATAGTAAAAAACGAAGTTGAAACTTAGAATGAGCAACAGTTTTAAAGTTATTTAATAATTTGTTTTGTATTTTTTTTGTGTGGGGGGGATAAACCTCTTTTCATGAAAAATTAATCATATAATTTAACTTGCTTGCTAGATCTTCATCTTCAGAATGTGTTTTCTTTTTCTTTTTTTTTTGCAGATTTGTTTTATTCTCTTTCTTGTGAGCATGTCGATTTTAGGTATGGTGTCCGGACTTCAATGATGGGGATAAGATAAGGCAACTTACAACATTAATTTATGTTAAGGAATAATTTTTTTGAACTGCTCCTGTCTACTCCCCACTCAAAAAAATTCTTAATTTTAGTTTTGTGACTAATTAAATAGCAAATGGCCTAATAGAGCTTTCGTGTAATTAATTTGTCTATTTATTTATTTTAACTAAATAGCTAATTTGGTTGAAATGGGATGAATGAAAGATTTAAAAGCAATTTAGACAAGGAAAAGATCCTTGGGATCAGGGGGGGGGATGAACCTTCCCCCAAGATATTTCTGGCGGCCTTATTCTGTCCTTTTTTCTGTTTTTAATCTTTTTAAAATAAAATTCTTAATTTGGTGCCCAGCTCGGGTCACATTGGCGCCCTTTGTCTAGTGGTTCCCTTACCCAAGATTTTGCTCTTGATCTGCTAGAGATTCAGACATGAAACTGCTCACACGATCAGTTTACGAATCATTTCGTCATAAAAATACAAGATAAACATCGTTTTCAGGAAAAATTAATCATATAATTAAACTTGCTTGCTAGATCTTCATTTTCAGATTGTGTTTTCTTTTTTTTGGCCGATTTTTTTATTCTCTGTCTTAAGAGTCTATGGATTTAGAGTACGGGTTCTGGGAATTAGTGATAGGGGTTTGATAAAGATGGGTCATGGGAGGAGAGACACATTATAAAGGGGGTTTTAGAGAAATGTTTTGGACATTCGAGTTTGCCGAGTGGAATTTGGGAGAGCTAATTCACATACCCTATCTTATTCGGCTGCCTGACTGTAGTAAGATGCAGGATAGAATACTATCTTTCTAGGATGAAGTCCTTTTGGAATGTCTTCTATGTTATCCGAACGTAATGTTGAAGTTATAAACTACCCAGATTGATAAGGTCGACGTAAGCTGGCTGATTCACAAGTATCAATTATCTCAAGCTCTATCATCCCTGCAAGACAATTAAATTTAAAAAAAACTAATGTTTTTAGATGAAAGTAAGGAGCAACATTAAAACTTAAAACGAACAGAAATTACTCCGTATATGAAATGGGTTGTCCCCTTCGCAATCCCTCGCTCTTTACGCTAAAGCTTTTAATTGTTTTAAAAAGTAGAATTGTGGCAAAGAGTTAAACTTTAGCGTAAAGAGCGAGGGATTGCGGAGGGGACAACCCATTTCATATAAGGAGTAATTTCTGTTCGTTCAAGTTTTAATGTCGCTCCTTACTTTCAGCTAAAAAAATTAGTTTTTTTAAACTTAATTTCTGAACGTTTTTGAATTAATGCATGTTTGGTTTTGGCTCTCCGCACATAAATTATTAAAATGAAATTTGTATATTAATTCTTTTTTTGGCTAAATGGCTTTCTCTTAGTTTTGATCAGACGATTTTGAGAAATAAGGGGTGGAAAAGGAGGCATTGTTGCCCTCCAATTTTTCGGTTACTTAAAAAGGCAAGTAGAACTTTTAATTTTTAACGAACGTTTTTATTAGTAAAAAATATACATAACTTAAGAATTAACTTACGTAACAAACTTTCATAGTCTTATATTTTTATTATGTATACGAGGGGGTTTGTACCCTCGTTAATACCTCGCTCTTTACACTAAATCGTAAGTTTTGTCCCAATTCTTTAAGAATGACCCCTGAATCAGAAAGGCCGTAGAATAAATAGTTGAGATTACTAAAAATACTTTAGCATAAAGAGCGAGTTATTTATCTCCTCCTAAATACCACGCTCTTTATGCTAAAGTATTTTTAGAACCCCTCATATGCGTAATAATCTCTGTTCCTTTTAAGTTTCAATGCTACTCCTTCCTTTCATTTGAAAAAAACGTTTTCATGGTTATATTTCATTGTTTTCTTATAGTAATGCTAGGACTTTGGGAAAAAATGAGCGTGGGAGGGGGCCTAGATGCCCTCTAATTTTTTGGTCAGTTAAAAATGGCACTAGAAATTTTCATTTCGGTTAGAATGAGCCCTCTTGCGACATTCTAGGACCACTTGGTCGATACGATGACCCTTGGGAAAAAAACAAACAAATGAACACGCACCCGTGATTTGTCTTCAGGTAAAAAATACAAAATTCCACATTTTTGTAGATAGAAGCTTGATACTTCTACAATAGGGTTCTCTGATACGCTGAATCTGATGGTGTCATTTTTGTTAAGATTCTACGACTTTTAGGGGGTGCTTCCCCCTATTTTCTTAAATAAGGCAAATTTTCTTAGGCTCGTAACTTTTGATGGGTATGACTAAACTTGATGAAACTTATATATTTATAATCAGCATTAAAATTCAATTCTTTTGATGTAGCTATTGATATCAAAATTCAATTTTTTAGAGCTTTGGTTACTATTGAGCCGGGTCACTCCTTACTACAGTTTGTTACCACGAACTGTTTGATTTGGAAGACTATTGATTTTCCTTTATTGCCCTTGTCTCCCTCCCTTTCGTCATTGACTACCCCGACATTACCCCCCATATTTTGTTTATTATTACCCCGAAATAATGGGGGATAAACAGATAATGACCATATCAAAAGGTACTGTAAGTATGGGTGCCAATAAGAACTGCAGCAATATATCAAGAACGACAGGGACATTTAATTTGAAACTTTCTCGACTACTATTACTACTTCTGCTCTTACAATTTAAATAAATAAAAGAGTGTAAGTGTCTCCTGGTTGCGTAATTGTCAAAAATTCCAGGTTCTCAAAAATTCTTTGGCAATGATAATAAATTTTATTTTCCCCATTAATTGATTTTTTATCCAACTCTAAAGGAAAAAAATTAGTATGGTCTACTCATTCAAAAAGCCTCAATGAAGCCATAGTAATTTATTTATCAAAGAATCTGCTTGCGTCTGCTGTTAATACGCATTTTACTGCTATGGGAAATTATTATTGGCTTTCAAAGAGGTTTCTTTGTCATTTTACATCAGCTCCAACCAGATTCAAAAAACCAAACTGGTCTAACGAAAGCGTTATATACCCCCCTATCATTACGCTCGAATCATATTGGAATCCCTGATCCAGTGACCCCCCCCCAAAGATTTTTCCTTAGATCCACCCCTGTCTGAGAGCTTTAAGGTCTTCATTATTTGACCATAGTGAGTAGTTAAGTAAGTTTAAAACGGAGATGAATGTTATATTTGCATTCAGGATGAGGTTCTGAGTCCAAAGGTATGTCTGTTTGTTAACTCAGTTTCTTAATTAGTTCACCGAAAAACTTACGAGAAATTGAAAAAAAAAAAAATTGGACAAGGAAAAATACCTTTAGTCGGGCTCCTTCAAATTCAAAAATAAAAGCAAAATAATTTAAAAACTACCAGCATTGATTCATACAATCTGGTGTTTGAAGAAGGATCTTAATCAACGAAAACCTAGAGGTTATCATCATACCTAGTATTTATTATATTTAGTTTGCCTTTTTTTGATGCTTTTGTGTTTATGCACTACCTTTTTTTACATTAGCCACTATAAATCCCTTGTTAGGAATTGACAATTTGGAATGTGTTTCAAAGCCCAAATGAAAGCTCAAGAAAGTGACTTGAAGGTCCTAAATTGATCTTTTTCCTAGTATGCTTTAGACTAAAGTTTGATGGACAAATTTTACTATTTTTTGGTGTCTTGATTAATCTGCTAGGCCTAGCTAAAAGATCTATCAAATCACTATCACTCATTATGCCTAAATCTATCACTCATTATGCCACTCTTTACATAAAGGTTAGACTCTCTTTACAGAGTCTTAGACTCTCTTTACGCTCTTTACATCCCACTCTTTACATAAAAGTTTGACTCTTTCTCTCAACTCTGCTTTTCAAAACAGTAAAAAAAAAAACAGCCCCTTTCATATACGGATTAATTTCTGTTTGTTTTAAGTTTTAATGTTGCTCCTTAATTTCAGTTAGAAAAACTTGTTTTTTTTATTTAATTTCTGAATGTTTTTGAATTTCAGTATCCACCTAAATATTCCTTGAAAGCTTCACCTTAATACCATTAGCTTCTGTATTATTAGTATGCACATAACACCTTTTTTTCAGCATCCTCTTCAACACACAATGAATATTTTAACTTAATCAACCAGTCCTGAAGCAATGCTGATGTGTCCTCTTTACAACCTATGTGGGCATAGTGTTTTTCAATTTATTTCAATACAGTTATAATATATCTCAAAATTTTCACCTTAATACCATTGGGTTTATTAGTAGTAGTAGTAGTTGCACTAGTAGTTATAGTAGTAGTAGTAGAAGTTAATAGTAGTCTTTGCTTTAGTATTAGTAGTAGTAGTTGCAATAATAATAATAATAGTAGTAGTAGTTGTAGCAGTAGAAGCAGTAGTATTATGATGCAAGTATTGTCTTTTGGTTAGTTCAAGATCCCCCACAACAAGCATTGTAAGTTTTAATTTCACACACAAAACTGTTCCTAAGGTTTTGCTGATATGCCCTTTTGATAACCTGCATACAGATGGCAGGTTGTCATCCATACAACATAAATTTTCAGGAATATTCTCTGAAAATTTCACCTTCATACCCTTATATTTGTAATAGTAGTCATAGTAGTATGACTACTCAACTTAACACAGTTAGCCATTGCTATGATATTGTTGATTTGCTCTTTTGATAACCTGTACATTCATATAGTTCTTTAAATTTTCATCATAGTGCTTTTAACCTTATAAGTAGTTGTGATAGAAACAGTGGTTAGAGCAATAGTAATAGTAGTTGTAGAACTAGTAAGTTTTGCAGTAGTGTCAGTAGTAGTGTGCCTTTTGTTCAATTGATCTTCCCCTTTAAGTAGTCTCGGAGAGTTCCAGCTTAATACATAAATCAATTCTTAAGATACACTATTTTGACAATTGAAATGCACATAGTGTGTTTTGTTAGTTCAGATTTGAAGAGTACTTTATCATCAAGGAAACTCTGACCATATAAAAAGCTGCTGATCTTGTTTCCTTTGGTCAGCTAGCCTACATTTATACAAAAAAAACAAAAAAAACAAAAAAAACATAAGTTCATAAGGGAAAAATTAAAACATTACCTACAGCAGTGAACCAAACTGGTCTGTCAAATAAAATGAGTACAATGAATAAAACAAATAAAAATGAGTACTTTAGTACACAAACATAAGCACACAAGTAAATGTAAGTAATATAAGTAAAATGAACAAAAATGAGGGCATAAGTAAACTATAAAAAACATACAGCAATGAATCCAACTTGCCTGTTAAATAAAACTGAAACTAAGAAGCCAAAACATTAACAATACAAATGATGCATTAACATGATGCATCAAATTTTTTTATTTATTTATGATTTCAACAAACACTGGCACAAAATTTCTGCTGTAATGCTCAGTTCTTGCATTAATATGATCAAACAATTTGTGGTAACAAACTGTAGTAAGGAGCAACATTGCTCAATAGTAATAAACTGTAGTAAGGAGCAACCTGGCTCAATAGTAACCAAAACTTTAAAAAATGGAAGTTTGAAAAGAATCGAATTTTAATGCTGATTTTAAATATATAAGTTTCATCAATTTTAGTCTTATCCATCAAAAGTTACGAGCCTGAGAAAATTTGCCTTATTTCGGAAAATAGGGGGAAACGCACCCTAAAAGTAATAGAATCTTAACAAAAATCACACCATCAGATTCAGCATATCAGAGAACCCTATTGTAGAAGTTTCAAGCTCCTATCTACAAAAATGTGGAATTTTGTATTTTTTGCCAGAAGGCAGATCATGGATGTGTTTTTATTTGTTTGTTTGTTTTTTTATTTTTTTGTTTTTTTCCCCAGGGGTGATTGTATCAATCCAGTAATGATTGTATCGACCCAATGGTCCTAGAATCTTGCGAGAGCGCTCATTCTAATGGAAATGAAAAGTTCTAGTGCCCTTTTCAAGTGACCAAGAAAATTGGAGGGAACCTAGGCCCCCTCCCACGCTAATTATTTTTCCAAAGTCAATGGATCAAAATTCTGAGATAGTCATTTTATTCAGCGTAGTCGAAAAACCCTATAACTATGTCTTTGGGGATGACTTACTCCCCCACAGTCCCCATGGGAGGGGCTACAAGTTACAAACTTTGACCAGTGCTTACATATAGTAATGGTTATTGGGAAGTGTACAGACATTTTCAGGGGGATTTTCTGGTTGGGGCGAGGGGTTGACAAGAGGGGGATATGTTGGGGAACTTTCCATTAAGGGAGCACAGGATTATCTAGCATTATTTAAAAAAAAACAATGAACAAATAGATATGAAAAGTTTTTTCAACTGGAAATAAGGAGCAGCATTAAAACTTAAAGCAAACAGAAATTATTACGCATACAAGGGGCTCATCTCCTCCTAATACCTTGCTCTTTACACTAAAGTATTTTTAGTGATCTCAACTATTTATTATACAGCTTTTGTGATTCAGGGGTCATTCTTAATGAATCGGGACAAAACTTGATCTTTAGTGTAAAGAGCGAGGTACTGACAAGGGGTGAACACCTCATATATGTAATAAAAAATGAGATTTCTCATAAAAAATGAGAAAAGTTCATTATGTAAGCTAATTTATAAGTTATGTTTATCTTTTACTAATAAAAAATTTGTAAAAAATTAAAAGTTCTAGTTGCCTTTTTGAGTAGCCAAAAAATCGTAGGGCAACTGGGCTTCCTCCACTGTTCCCTTTTTTCTCAAAATCATTCAATCAAAACTATGAGAATACCATTTAGCCAAAAAAAAACTTGCAAATTTCATGTTAATTATTCCTCTGTGGAGAGCCAAAATCAAAACATGCATTGATTTAAAAACGTTCAGAAATTAAATAAAAAAAACAAGTTTTTTTAGCTGAAAGTAAGGAGCAACATTAAAACTTAAAACAAACAGGAATTACTTCATATATGAAAGGGGCTGCTTCCTCTTCAACGCCCCGCTCTTTACACTAAAGTTTTTTACTGTTTTAAAAAGCAGAGTTGAGAGATAGAGTCAACTTTAAATCAGTGAAAGTTTTAAAACCAGGATTCCCTGTGGTTTTGATTGGGATAAACAGGGCTGGAGGGCAATAAGGGGCTAGGAGTATACATTGAAAGCATGGATTACAACACAGACAATTTCCAAAATCGGTACAAAGAGTAACACATGGGGCTGCCAAGGTAGGGAGGCAGAATTCCTTGTGGAGGAGAATGCAAGACACTTTGCCCTGACCCTAAATAATTCTCAGGGCTCTCTTCCAGATAATTTCTAGCCTATTGGTCTGATCCATCATAAGACCTAACTGCTCAACTAGGCAAGCATTCTCTGGCTGTGGGCAGATAAAAGATATATAAAAAGGCAGGTGGTATGTGCTTTTAGGCATGAAAATTTAGCAAATAGCTTAAGCAGAAACTGAGATGTACTAGCCGGTTTAACAATATAGTAAATGTGGGCCTCTCATTTCAGATTGCTAGTTCGTGTAACCCCTTAAGAGTTTAGTTTTTTTGCAATTATTGCGTTAGGTATTGGGATTATAAATGAAGGCTTTGATTTAAGAAAACTAAAAGTCATAATATACAGTTTATGGAAGTTCACTTTCATTTTTGACTATGGTGCTTCACTTGCAACGTCTTCAAGAATTTCCATTGCACCACTCTTAATATTTCTTCTGCATTTTCTGAGCAACAACATATTATCCATAAACTAACATTGATCGGCTGATTTATTAGCAAAATTGTTAATCATTACCGAAAATAGCCAAGGACCAAAAAGCGTACCCTGTGGAACTGCACAAGAAATAGGGAGTGAATCAGAATAAGCATTTTTGTACTTAACAACTTGACTCCTATTTGACAGAAAAGATGCAATAATATTGACTAGAAAATAGGACAAATTCAATTAATTCATCAATTTTTCAACTAAAATATTATGACTAACCAGATCAAAAGTCTTTTGGAGGTCAGTTAAAAGGAGACTGAGCCAGGTATCTGGCTCGTCAAGTAATTTATATACGGTATTGAGGAGACTGACCAGGTAATGTGCTGTGCTGTTGATAAACCATTCATGTTTCCGAATTGTTGTTCATCAATAACTATAAGGATCATCTTTTTTAGCTACTCAGTTGCAAAACTCTCATACAGTTTAGAGAATATTAGTGTTAAGGTAATTGGTCGGATTCCATAAAAATCCAATTTCTTCTTCTGTATGGGTGTAATGTATCCTTTTTCAAGCACTTAGGGAATGAACCACCTCTAGTTATTGTATTAAAAATATTTGATAAAGGCTTTGATAAAGGCTGCTGATACTCCTGTGTCAGCAATCTGTATACAGATAGTGAGTTTTGATTTAGGTCAACTGTCCCCTCAACATTTCGTCAGCCTTAATAGTACTCACTACAGAAATAGTAGTTTTAGTGATAGTAGTGGTAGTAGTAATGTTACTTTTGGTAGCAGTAGAAGTAGCAGCAGTTTTAGTTGTAATAGCATGCAACTATTGCCTTTTTGGTCAATTGATCATTTCTCTTATTGTTACCTGAAAATTCCAAATTAATATATACAGTTATTCCTGCATTACACTCTTTTGACAACCCATGTACACATAACATGTTACTATTTAGTTTAACACTCCCCTTAACATTCCCTGAAAAACTCATCTTGATGCCCTTTGCATTTTGGGAAAGTAGAATTCAAACATGCACACTACCTGTAAGTGGAATCAAAGCTGACAAAATCAAACAGTTTGTGGTAACAAACTGTAGTAAGGAGCGACCCGGCTCAATAGTAAACAAAACTCTAAAAAACGGAATTTCAGTGCTAAAAGATATATCAAAAGAATCGGATTTTTATGCTGTTTTTAAATATATAAGTTTCATCAAATTTAGTCAAATTTGTCATCAAAAGTTACGAGCCTGAGAAAATTTTCCTTATTTTGAAAAATAGGGGGAAACGCCCCCTAAAAGTCATAGGATCGTAAAGAAAATCACACCATCGCATTCAGCCTATCAGAGAACCCCATAGATAAAATTTCAAGGTCCAATCTACAAAAATGTGGGATTTCGTATTTTTTGCCAAAAGACAAATCATGGGTGCGTGTTTATTTGTTTGTTTTTTTTTTTTTTTTGTTTTTTTTTGTTTTTTTTTCCCAGGGGTCATCGTATCAACCAAGAGGTTCTAGAGTGTTGCAAGAAGGCTCATTCTAACGGAAATGAAAAGTTCTAGTGCCCTTTTTAAGTGACCAAAAAATTGGAGGGCACCTAGGCCCCCTCCCACGCTCATGTTTTCCCAAAGTCAACGGATCAACATTTTGAGATAGCCATTTTGCTCCGCATATTCGAAAACCATAATAACTATGTCTTTGAGGATGACTTACCCCCCCACAGTCCCTGGGGGAGGGGCTGCAAGTTACAAACTTTGACCAATGTTTACATACAGTAATGGTTATTGGGAAGTGTACCGACGTTTTCAGGGGGATTTTCTTGGTTTGGGTGTGGGGTTCAGGGGAGGGGGGCTATATGGGAGGATCTTTCCTTGGAGGAATATTTCATGGGGGAAGAGAAATTCAATGAAAAGGGCGCAGAATTTTCTAGCATTACTATTAAAAAAACAAAAAAAAAACAATGAAAATATAAACATGAAAAAGTTTTTTTCAATTGAAAGTAAAGAGAAGCATTAAAACTTAAAATAATGGTAAATTTGGTGGGGGCGGAGTGGGGATATTCACTGGATTACCCAAATTTGGAGGTGACTCATTGGATTGGAAATCAAAAGTTCTATTACCCTTTGCACGAGTCAAAGTGATAGGAGGGCAGCTAGTCTCCCCTCACCTTCTATTTTCCTCAAATGCATGCAATAGAAATTTTTAGATAGCCATTTGTTCAGAAAATAGTCCAAAAGTCTCATAATAAGGCCTTCTGGGTTGACACAAACTGCCTGTGTCTAGGGAAAAGGATTGTAAGTTATGCCCTGGGGGCATTTACGGTTTTTATGGATGGGGTGGTTGTGTAAACTTTAGGAGAGGCTCATTTGATTGGAAATTTAAAGTTCTAGTTCCCTTTTTAAGAGTCAAAACTACTACTACTACTACTAATAACTCACTACAGCACCAAGCCGCCTGAGGCCAACACAGCTACGCACGCTCCTCCTCCAACCTAATCTATTTAAAGCCTCCCTCTTTACACCCTCCCAGGAAGTTCCCATTTCATTTAAATCTTTATGTATGACATCCTCCCAACCCAGACAAGGACGACCTGCTTTCCGTGTAGCCCCAGACGGTTGGCCAAAAAGGACAATCTTCGGTAATCTGTCATCCTTCATTCGTAGAACGTGGCCTAGCCATCTCAACCTTTCTTTCATTATAACTCCAGAAAGCGGGATTGAACCACACATTTCATACAACCTACTGTTTGAAATACGGTCAGTCAGCCGGGTTCCCAGAACAATCTTTAGGCAATTTCTCTGGAAAACATCTAGTAAATTTTCATCTGCTTTTCGGAGTGCCCATGCTTCAGAGCCATATTTGACCACTGTCATCACTGTAGCTTCCAATATTCTAATCTTGGTTTGTAGACTTATCTTTCTATTCTTCCAAACTTTTTTTAACTGTGAAAAAACAACCTGGGCCTTAGCTATTCTACTTTTAACATCTTCACTGCTCCCACCATCTTTACTAATAATACTACCAAGGTAACTGAAGCTCCCAACCTGATCAATCTTTTCATTACCTAATGTCACCTGTTCATCTTCACTTATTCCTAGCCTTAGTGACTTAGTCTTCTTAACATTAATTTTCAAGCCTATTTTAGCACCCTGAACTCGTAAAATCTCAAAAAATTCGTTCATTTTGCTCACACTTTCATCTAATATGCTTAAATCATCAGCATAATCTAAGTCCAGGAGCGTTCTTCCTCCCCATTTGATTCCATGGTCTCCAATTGCCTTTCCTGTGCTCCTTAAGACGAAGTCAATCAAAATGATCCATATAAAGGGGGATAGAACACAACCCTGCTTAACTCCTGATTTAATACAAAACCAGTTGCTAACCTCATTTCCTACCTTAACGGCAGCAGTATTATTCTCTTACATAGCGCAAATCACTTTAATGTATTTTTCAGGTTTACCATATAACGACAAGACCTTTGTTAACGCTGTTCTATCAACAGAATCGAAAGCTTGCTCATAATCGATAAAACTGAGGACCAAAGGTGTTTGACAATGAAGGGACTTCTCAATTATTAACCTAAGAGTGAAAGCATGGTCGACACATCCTCTACCTTTTCTAAAACCGCATTGTTCTTCCCTTAAAACTTTGTCTACTGCATGTCTCAGTCTAAAAAGTATCATATTACTCAGTAATTTGCTACCTACAGAGACCAGACTAATGCCTCGATAATTACGACACTCACTCTTGTCACCTTTCTTATACAGTAGTTTAATTAAGGTTTTCCTAAAATCTCGGGTACTTCTCCTTTTTCAAAAATCATGTTTATAATCTTCAGTAGCTTATTCCTAACCTCAGAGCCACCATATTTAAGAAACTCATTAATAATACTATCAGCACCTGGGGCCTTATTATTTTTTAATCCTTTTAGTACTGTCGCTAATTCTTCCTCACTAAACAAATCTTCCTTCACATCCAAGGTATCACAAACTTTTTCATTTTCATCTATATCTTTTCCTGCAACTGTATCTCGGTTTAGCACATTCTCAAAATGTTCCACCCATCTTTCTTTAACTTTTTCCTTATCACTAATTGTGGCCCCATTTCTACCTTTAACTGGGACTAGTCCGGATTGGCTACTCCCTTTCAATTTATTAACATGCTAGTATAATATTTTACTGTTATGCCGTCTAGCCGCATCTTCCAGATCTTCAGCAATTTTATCCATCGCCTCCACTTCACATCTCCTTAGTTCATATTTTAATGCTTTCTCCACTTTCTTTACATTCCTTTTGTTTTCATACGACCTATCACTCAGATAATTCTTATACAAACCCCTTCTACTCTCTATTAAACCTAACGCTTTTTCACTAATATTCCTAGTTGTAGTCTTAGCACTCTTCCCTAGGACACCATCAGCAACTTGACAAATTGTTTTTCTGAAATTATTCCGTCCATCTTCCACATTGTCAAATTTTAAACTCTCAAGTTTAGTACTCAACTGTTCCTGGAATTGTTTTCTCAAATTTTCATCCTGAAGTCTACCAACATCATAACTTTCCGGGAGGGAGTTACCCTTCCGAAATTTCAGCTTTAAATTAACCTTAGACACTACTAGATGGTGATCTTTACTTTTAACATCAATAACGGCACTACTATGCACCCTAGTATCTTGTATTGATCCTGCTAGTCTTCTGTTTACAATAACATAATCAATAAGGTTTGCTGTCTCACCATCACGTGAATACCATGTCAACTTATGGGCCATTTTGTGACCAAACACCGTATTGGTTATAACTAGGTTGTTATACCTACAAAATTGCAAAAGCCTATAGCCATTACTGTTTTCTTTTCCTACACCAAATTTACCTAGGCTAGGATACGATCTATCCCTATTTCTACCAACCTGGGCATTAAAATCTCCTAGCAAAAACACCATATTTCTACCTGGTACCCTGTCTATTTGCTCCTGTAACTGTAAGTAAAATTCATCTGAGTCACTAGTATCTCCATCAGTTGGTTCAATGGGGGTATATACTACTATAACTGATACTCTAAACTTTTTAGTCATGAAATGAGCAATTAGTATTCTATTATTAATACCTTCCCAGCCTAAACAAGACTTAGCAGCTTCCTTATTCATCATGAGCCCTACTCCCTGTCTATGTGCCACATCCTTCCTGCCTGAGTAAACAAATTCTATGTCACCTAATTTCATGCTTCCTACCCCTGGGATATGAGTTTCTGAAACTTCTAATAAATCCAGTTCAAACCGTCTGAATTCGTCAGTCAAAATATCGACGCGATATTCATTTTTTAACGTCGTAACATTCCAAGTTCCAATTTTCATGTTCTTTAAATCTTTGTAATTATTTTGGCCTCATGAAAAGCAGTGATCCCGGATACCAGTGCAGGATGGGGACCAACATATCTTCTCAAGTCTACACCGAAGCGCTTAAGCCGGCTTAGAACCGGACAGCAAGAAGTCCCTGGGACCTCCAGTAAGTTGGAGGCTTTGTGCAATCCTGGGCCCATCTTGGTCACAACATGGTTTTCAGCACTTGGCGATGCTCTTCTATCAACAAGAGTCGAAATCCTGTACAGACAGTCCCAAGCCTATTACCTCCGACTCATTATATATTCATGCCTACAAATATTATGCCACTACGGGGAGGCAGCCCATAGTAGATAAATTAGCTAGGAAGAGGTTTTTCAACCCGAAAACGCCCATCAAAACAAACCAAGCCCAGAAAAATATCCAGTAATCAGAATCCCGTACGAGTGCTGTGTTGTTTACTAGGCTATAATTTCCTCGAGGGGTGCCACTCTTCAAGTGGGAAAAAGTGACCTCAAGTTTCCCAGTCTTGCAGGTACCCCGAAAGGGTCGAGGCAGCCCTTTACAGAGGCCGTTGTCCATAAATCCGGATCTTAAGCCCTGCCGCAGTTGTCCTCCTATAAAGGATCCTCCCACGATGGTGTTCTGCTTCACCATGCAATTTAACCCATTACTGACAGAAGGTTTGTAACTCATCTGACGTGTAAACACGGCAGTGGGCCCTGTTGAGTGTACATTTGAGGGGCCTTCTTCCTCCTCCACCTGTAATTATGACCCCCAGGGGAGGGTTTCCCAGTTTCTATTATAGACCCCACTGGGAAAAGGTCCTACTTAGTCTAAGCCTCCTATGGAGCTACTCTACCTATCTGTAGGGCATTCCCCTATCTGTTGTCCTCTACCAAAACCTAGCATGATTATCTAATAATTAACTAACTAATGCAACTAATTAGGTTGGGGCAATAAGTATATCGCCCCAGCATTGACACATTGACAGATTAACTCAAAACAGTAGAAAAAGGAAACACATTTTGAAATGGGAGGGCCAAATTCCTTAGTAAATAAGAGAAAAAGAAAGGTCACTACTACATACCGATGCTCCAAGAACGATGAAGACATGGGGCATGGACTCTTCAAATCGCTCAGAGTTAGACATGTGAGTTGAACGAAGCGATCTACGGATCAAATCCAGACTATCTTGAGGACATGATGTCCGGGAACATCAATTTGATCGGAACATATCCAATCAAAATTGTGAGATAGCTTTTTTGTTCAAAATAGTCCAAAGAGCATATAACAATGCCTCCAGGGTGGGCACCTCCCATTACCCAGGGACAAGGGTTGTAAGTTATGCCCTGGGGCATATAGGGTTTTTATGGAATGGATGGATGTATAAATGTTGATTGGAAGTCAAAAGTTCTAGTGCCATTTTTAAGAATCAAAAGTGAATAGAGGGCAAGCAACCCCCCCCCCCAATCTCATTATTCTCAAAAACATCTGATCAAAATATTAAGAGAGCTGTTTAGTTTAGTATTTATGAAAGGTCCAGTAATTATTTCTTTGGGGATGTCAACCTCCCCACAGTCCTTAGGACAAGGGCTGTAAATTAGGCAATTTGTCCATTGTTTACATATAATATATGCTATTGAGAAAGATATACATGTTTGACCTTAACTATCCAAAAAGACGATTCAGGTAAGCCTTTCAGAGAACATTAAGGGGAGTGTTGAACTAAATCTAAACCCGTTATGTTTTTACGGATTGTCAAAAGGGCATAACATAGGAATGACTGAGTGTATTAGTTTGGAACTTTCAGGGAATGATAAAGGAGATGATAAAAAAAGGCAATATTTGCATGCTACTACTACTACTACAGCTACCACCACTAATTCTACTATCACTACTACCGCACTACTCCATTTACAATATCGAGGGAAAATTTGAACTAAATCAAAAGGCATTGTATGCACACACAGTGTCAAAAGAGCATATCTCAAGAAAAGATGTGGGTATTAAGTTGGAACTTTCAGAGAATGCTGAAAGGGGAAGATCATTCGACCAAAAGGTAATATGTGCATGCCGCTACTAATACTACTATCACGGCTATATATACTAATACTAATATACTAATACTAATGTCATTGTAATGACTTACCGTATTAAATTTAAAATTTCAGGACTGGATGAGAGGGATGTTCAACTGACCGAAAGGCAAATGTATTAGTGCTATTGCTGGTTCTAGTACTACTGCTGTTACTATTAATACTACTGCTGGCAATACCAATAGTACTACTGTGACTACTATTGCAACTAAGCCTAAGAGTACGAAGGTGAAATTTTTAGGAGGAAGATAAACTGAATTACAATACGCCTTATGTATGCAGGCTATTAAAAAGATGTAACAGCAATACCTCAGGAACAGTTTGGTGTGTGAAGTAAAAACTAACAAGGTTTGTTTTGGGAGATCTTTGACTAACGAAAAGAAATTATTTGCATCTTAATGCTACTGATTCTACTCATACTAAAATTATTGCTACTATTATTACTACTTCTACTACTACTGCCACTTAAGCTAAGGCTAATACTATTGATTCTACTGCTACTGCTATTGCTGCTGGTACTACTGCTGCTGCTATTAAAACTAGGGTATTAAGTGAAAAATTTGGGAAATATTGAAACTGTATGGAACTAAATCAAAACACACTATGCCCACATAGTTTGTCAAGAGGACATATCAGAAATGCTTCAATGGTGGTTTTTGGTATTAAGTTAAAACTTGCAGTGTGTGTTGAAGGGGATGTTGAAAAATTGCGCATACTGCTACTAATGTTATTACAACTATATCTACTAGGAAAGCTAAGAGTATTAAGCTGAAACTTTCAAGGAATATTTTGACCAATATAGGATGAAATTAAATTAAACTATGAGCAGGTAGATTTTTAAAAAGGTGACAAAGCAATATGTCAAGAAGGCCTTACATTATTGGATGAGACCTTTGAGGGTAAGTTGTGGTGGATGTTGAACAAGCCAGAAGGCATTACATGCATACTTTTAGCACTACCATTACATTTTCTGTAACTAATGAAGCTAAGGGTATTAAGGTGAAAATTTTAGGGAACGTTTAGGGAGAGTTTAAATTAAACGAAAAAATTACATGCATGAAGGTTTTCAAAAGGGCATATAAGCAATATCATACGCAATACCGTTCTGTAATAGCTATGAATAACATCGGAACTTTTAAAGGAGCTACTTTGATTGGAAATTAAAAGTTCTAGTTCTCTTTTTAAGATTCAATAAAGATCGGAGGGCAAGAAGCCCTCCTCCCAAGCCCATTGCTTTTCTAAACACATCCAGTCAAAATTTTGAGACCGCCATTTTGTTCATTATGGTAGAATGGTGCAGTAACTATGTCTCTAGGTATATTGGGTATTTAAACCCTCCAAAATTATGTAATTGGTCCACTATGCTTTAAAATTAAAATGTTGCCTTAAAACTAAATCAAAAGGCACTGAGTGTATGGTTGCCAATAAAACCCCTCAGCAACATTTATTTATTTATTTCCCTAAAATTGAGGAGTATATAAAGTACAAAAATGAAATACATCAATAAACGAAACAAAACAACTGGTTTTAAATGTTCCTAATAATATAACTGAATAGATACGACAGAAAAAAAAAAAAAAAATCAAACATCAAAACAAACGTATCAAAACAATGATTTTAACTGAGCTTAATAATTCTAAATTTTGAATTCAGTATACTAACACAAATTGGACAACTAAGTAAATACTTACAGAATTTAAAATAACAAACGAGAATTGAAGAAAAATCGCAGATATTAAAATCTTGAAAAAGAAGTGCAAGATACAGAACATGCGAGAGCGCAACTGCGTTAAAAAGAAGACCTAAAATATCACGACAGTAGAGACCTTGAAGCCGTTTTGTCAAGCCAAATGCCTTTCTAATTTTTTCTTGAATATTTAAAATTAGCATTGGCTTCGAACTTTGAGCGATAAGGTAATTCGAAGTGCGATAAGGTAACCCCAGATCAAGAACTGTATCAGAAACTGGAAATGAAGTACTCCTGTTCCAAATTAGTTCAGCTCTGTCATTGTCTTTAATTGGAAAATATTGATATTTTTAAAACTAATAGAAATGCCTCAAACTTTAAGCTTTCTGGAAAGGGTATTAAAATTATCGATTGAACTAGCTTTAGAACGACTAAAAAAAAGATATCATCAGGATATGCAATAAAAGATACATCTCGCCCCTGAGAGATACAAATTGTGGATAGTGAAGGAAGACACTGCGCCAAACATCTATTAGAAATATAAGGGGATAAAACTCCACCTTGTCTAACTCCACGACTAAGAGAAATTGGATTAGAAAAAAAAATCAGAAGCAGTAATTTTTATACTAAGCCTCCAATACCAGGATCTAAGAACTCTAGCCACAGAAAGGGGATCCCACTGCTAATTAGAGCTGAAAGAGCAGAAGCATGTGAAATGTTTCAGATGCTCCTTTTATATCAATCTAAAGTGTATAAAGAGGGGAACTAGAAGACCTTGACTTGTTAATAATTGTATCAAAAGTTGCATGGGCATGTTCACAGCCCATTCCACTTTTGAAGCCTACTTGATTAAGACATCGAATTGTTCAAAAAGGCCCTTTATACATAATTCGAAAAAGCTTACCAATTATAGAAGTCTTTGTTACTGGTCTATAAAATTCAAACAGTCAGATATCTCTTTTACCGGATTTTGGAATATGAGTTACCACATCCACCTTGAAAGATGAAGAAACATTAGAACTGGGGGTATTAAGTTAAAACTTTTGGGGCTACTACTATTGCTATATCTTCCCCTACAATTTAAGTAAATAATAAGAGTGTATATGTATACAGGTTGTCAAAGAGCATAGATAAAATATTTTGGGAATGTACTTACTTACTTGTACTAGTGGCGGGAGTCAGGCGTTTCCGCCTCGCTCGGCATCCAGGATCCTAGCAACCTCTTTGGACCAGGTTTCGCGATCTGCTGCCAATTGCTCTGTGACCGGGAGCCACTGGGCTGACCATCTATGTCCAAATTTCTGAGAGCCACCAATGTTATACATGTCAGACTTTTATCAGGGTCTACCTGTTCTTTATATGTCGTCCTTGATGTCTCTTCGAAGAGCCGTTGGGCTCAACTAGAAGGATTTGACGGGGCAGGTATTCTGGTGGTCTCCGCAGGACGTGACCCAGCCATTCTAAGCGGCACTTTTTAACAGTGGTAGTGACATCTCTTCTAATCTCGCAGAGTTGGCGAATTTCGGAGTTAGATATACGATCTTGCTGGCGAATTCTAAGTATTTGGGTGTAATCATCCATATTCGAAGACAGCTAGTGCTCTCTCGCGTTGAAGCTTCAAGAACCAAGTTTTGTACCCGTAGCACCCAATAGCATGGTTCGGACCATGGCCGTATAGATTCGACTTTTAGTCAGAATAGATATTTCTCGGCAGTTCCAAAGGGGTTTTTGAAGGGGTGCGAATGCAAACTGCGTCTTATGCATTCTTTGCTGGATGTCTAAGTCTGAAGATCCATCAGTGCAAAGTATGGAGCCTAGGTAGGTAAAGCACTCAACCCTTCAACCTGAGTTTAGTTTACAACCAAAGATATTTGGGTCGGATGTTTCATGATAATGAATTTAGTTTTCTCTGCGCTTACTTAAGTCCAATCAGATTTGACCATTTGACTATATCATCCATCTAGCATCTTTTGAGCATATTCAGGATTAGAATGGAGTTCGATATCATCAGCGTAATCCAAGTTGGCTCAGGCAACTTGACAACTTCTGACTCTGCTGCCTTTTTTCCTGTAGTTTCTTTGAGAATCTGATAAAGTTTCCGGCTGTCATGAGCTGTGGCTGCTTTTTCCATTGAGGTGGTGGCTTCTTCCCACATCTTTTGACGATCCAGTCGTGACAAGCATTTTATTTGCTTACGAAGGTCTTTGATTGGTTCTACGGGCCGATCAGATTCCTCATTTGCTCAACTAAGGAAAGAGTTTTGGCAGAGATCCCGTGTTGTCTTTTCGCTTTTGTGTTTCCCAGAAACTTCCTAACTGTCACCGACATAATTGTCTTGAACGGTCCCCGTTTATCCTCAAGGCTTAATGAATCACAATCTAGTGCATCAAAGCGGTTAGTCAGTTCTAAGCCGAGGGCATGTTTGACAGTCTCATCTTTGAATTTATTATTATCAATGCGAGGTTTTGTTTTATTCTTTCTGCGTGCTGCAAGACGGAGGAGAATTATTGTGATGATCAGTTTGTGATCTAACCTAGATTTTAATCCTTTATCTGCTCCCTTGCAATAACGTGAATCTTGAACAGAGCTTCTCCACCGCTGTTGGATGAGTACGTAGTCAATATAGGCGTTGGTAACGCCGTCGTTGGAATGCCAAATTAATAGGTGGCTTGGCTTATACTGGAAAAGAGTATTGGAAACAGTCAGCTGATTCATCGGGGCATAATTGACTAACCTTTCACCATTTTCGCATCGTTGACCTAACCCAAAGTATTCTGACCTAATCCAAAGTATATTTTGAGAATGGTATTAAGTTTTATCTTTCAGGTCAGCTTAAGGAGCTATAAAATTAAATTACACAATATTATTTGTTTCAGGAATAATCATTGTTGGAGAAGTTTCTCTAACGTACAAATAGCAAGCCAAACTATGGATTCCTAAAGATAAAACCGAACAGACTTGAAATGTTGATGAGGAGTGCCTTTTTCTTTACATGAGGAAGAAATTGGAATTCAAGCCAGTTTATAAAGAGATCAGATGTCATCCACCCTTTCTTGGTAGATGAGTAAGATGCACCAGGGTAAGCTCCATCTACAGGTATCCAGGAGGCCCAGGTATTCTTTGCAGAGAAAACTATTACAGGTGGCAGTTTTTCTCCGTCTGCACTGATACAAGCCACAAGATAGTTGACTCTCACGTCTATTACCACGTGTTTTACGGGTGGCTGGTGAGCCTTTGGCTCCAGAAACTTTCATCTTGCCAGGATCTCTGCAGAAAAATATCTCGTCCAAATTGAACCAGCACTGGGGCTTGTCAAGAATATCCATCGCCGTGTTAGTTTCATGCAACAGCTCATTTAAACTTTACATTATGACGGGGTCAGATTGCTGCAAAAGTCCTTTGTTTTCTAGTATTTCTTGTTTCTTTAGTGAAATTTTGTTTCGGCACTTGAACCCTACCCACCAATCATGACCAGGTCGGTTGTCCTTAAATCTTATTTGAACTTTGTTCTTGATGAGACAGTCTTGGACATGGCCAAGAAATTCCTGCTTGCCAAGACTCATGCCTTACTTTTCAAGCATTCGGAGGCCCTGAGCAATATCCTTTTCTATTTCACCTGAAATTTCTTGGCTCCTCTCCACCACAAACTGGCTTTTTGACTTCTGTCTTCTTGATAAAATGGTCATGCAAGGTAGTGCGCAGTACCTGAAAAACTTTGGAAGCTTGTAGTGTAGACATTCTCTTTGAATATATCTCTGCTAGCGCGTTTTGTAGCTGAGTTGCATCACTTGTTCCTCCAACCCCGCGTTGCGTTTTCTGAACATAATTTCTAGGCATCTAGAAAAGACAAAGGAATTATGAATGAATGGATGAATGTATTCGAAGGGGAATTATGAGTGAATGGATGAATTTACTCAAAAACGCGTCACAAGTAAAGGTTAAGACGCAAAAACAATGAAAAGGGAAAAAGATGGACGAGAGCAGGCACAGAAGTACAATACATGAATCTTCAACACAACACTACCTTCCACTGCATTAGTAGAGCCATTTAAGGATGGTCATTGGCTTCAACCCTTATTATCTAAAGTTTAGAATCTGTTCTACCATTTAAAATATCGATCTTTGGTAACATGAGGTAAGTCCAATACCCCTGACAAAATTCCCCCATAGGGGGTAAGTCCGACATGTCCTCAGATTTGCTTTTTCGGGGGTAAGACCGACACCCCTCTTATCTCTTAAACTAATAATATTAGTTTGTTTAAAAAATTCAGGAAGATGCCCCTGCTCATCTAGTTTCTAAGAAAGGAAAAAGACAATTCTCTATCTCTGTTTACTTTTTAATCTGCACAAGTTAAAGTAGTCAATTACCTGTGTTCCTAAAAAATCGCCGTCCAAAAAACTTCCAAAACCTTCCGACTGGAAGGCGTGCCAACTCTGCCGGAAGTTGATGGCACTTTTGCCTACTGCTACTAATGTGGAAGAAAATATGAAAGCCTCCCACAGATACAATGGACCATAGACGAATTAGAGGTCGATGTCGAACCTACCCCAGTGTCGGACTTTCCTTGATTCACTCTATGCCTATAATTTTCAAGATACTGCTTTTTTTAATACATTTTCTAAAAGTTTTGGAATAGTAGGAGGCCTAGTTCCCCTTCTCCTGGTCCCTTCCAAAGTAATTCTTCTTGTACTGAAACGCTGGCTATTTCTTGTGTCTTAATGAACTGTATTTACTGAACACGTATTTAGCCTAAAGTGTCTTCTTTTCGTATTAGTTAATACCCTTGCTCGTCTTAATGGTGAATGATTACTTACAGTAAAGTTTTGTTGACAGGAAAAATGATGAGAAGACCACCAACCAGAATTGAACTAAAATTGGATGATTTGCAAGACCTTGAAGACATGAAAAGAGAACACGAAGCCTCCAAAGAAAGAAACGCAAGTCCCGCTCTTTGCGGGAATCATCCTAAACCAAGGAAAATCGTTGTCCAAGAACGAATTGGATTCAATCCTCAAGCTAGAGCTCCTCTATAGCTATGATTTTCTGGATTGCTTGGATTATTTTTAACTATCACAGAATTTACCTTTTTAATTATTGTTGTGTTCTTGATAAATGGTTCAATAGCCGGGCTCTAATTTAAAAGGTCTGTGTCTCTAGTTCGTAAAGTGATTATTGTGGTCAGAAGTTCTCATAGTTTTTTACTTCCGAATGCAAATTTTTTAAAGCAATTAAATGTGCTAAATTTAACCTTCGAGTGTCGTCTGTGCTATTAAAACAAGTTGTTTTTTTTATTCTCCTATTTTCTGAAATGAAAAAAACAGTTCTTTTGTTTGACTGTCAGGTTTGAGAAACGTCTCAGTTGCGGTTGAGGTCTACGTAGCCTAAATGTATTTTTGTTTCCTCCTTGGCCTAAATTTATTTACAGGCTATGAGCATTTACATGTACTGCTTACCATTGTTCGTTTATGATAATTTTTATATAGCGAATTTTTTCTTTTTTTTAATTTAGAGAAATGAAACTTTCTCTTAGCTTTGAATATCCGTCAAGTACTTTGTTGCCTCTCCCTCCTTTTAATTTCCAGTTTGATCACTCTTTTGATTGGCCTTGAAACTTTTCAAAATGGTTTGCCGTTTTTCAAGCAAGGCTATTATTATTTTATTGTTATTGTTATGAGCGGAAGCACTCTAGGCTCTGGCCATTAAGACCCATCGCCTCCAATTCCAAAAAGGAAATAAAAGCTAAAGCCGCTGGGCTCTTGGTACCCCCTTGGGCTGGTATTTTTTGCCTACGACTACCCATGAACGTGCATAGGGGGCCGTGCACCCCTTTGAAACCGTAAATATTCCCGAATTGGGGGACATTTCTTAATAAAATGATTCAATAAAATTTGTTTTGTTATTGTTTTTGTTCTGAAAAAATCCCTGTCCGTGTCTTCCGTATCTCTTTTCCCTCATATCTTGATAGTGTCAAGATGTCTGCAGTTGTTTTCCACCATGCCAAAAACCCCACATGCTAGTTTCAGACGGGCTTGGGCAGGAAATACTCGTTCCTCAAAATACAGGGAGAGTCACCCAGCTCTCGCCAACCGTTAGCGGTAAGCTGCACGTGATTCTCAGAACCGGTAGTAGTAAGGTAATAGATTTCTCATACATTGGATTGCTTCTTAAGGTATTTTTTCTTGTGCCATGGTCAGTGGTTGATATGTTCAGGTGGATGGAGAATCCAGGCATGATTATGCCAGCCGTTCCTGGCATAAATTTATCTAATCGGGGCAGTTAATTCCAAAAAAATCCCCCTTCGTGGTAAGATACTGGTCAGGAAGGCAAGTGACTGGACGGCGAGAGAAATCCTGATTAGTCGGCTGTTATTTGTGCCTATGACTCTCGGGGGCACCACGAGGAGGCTTTCATCACTACCACCGTGCAGCACGGCTGATGAACTCGAGTTTTCAATCTGTATAATTTGATGAGGGGGCCCATGCTCACTCTTATCCCCCCCCCCGTCACATTGCCAACTTTGTAATAGCAAGTCAGGCATATTGTGCCTTGTTTAAACTGGTATCAAGTAGGATTTTTAATCTGCATGATTGGTCAACCATAGTAGCCCATGCCCCTCTAGAGACCAACTTTGTTGCAGAAAGGTACTTCTGCAATTTTTGGGCGACCATAGTGGGTGAATGTTTACGCCACTACCACCATTACCACCCCTCTGTACTTACAACTGTTTAGCAGAAAGGTAGGCATGTTGCATCATGTTTAAATAGAAAACGCTCCATGGTTTTCAACCCTCAAAATTTGAGACACAAAGTGGGTCCTTAGCCCCTCCAACAAACCGAGCCATCTTCCCCATTTGACTTTTTTTTGCCAAAAAGTAGGCATATTTTTGCTTGTTGAATTGGAATTATGATAGGATTTTCACGGTGTATAAATGGAGGAAAATCCCCCTCCCCTTTGTATCGTCTAATAGCAAGTTTTTAGCAGAGCCATCCTTATGTTGCACCTTTATTTGAACCAAAATCTTATAAGGATTTTCAATTTGTAAGATTGCAGAACCAAAGTGAGCCAGTTTCTCATTCAACACAGCCCGACCCTCCCAGCTTCAACTTTCTTGTAAGAATGTAGGCATGCAGCGTCTTGTTTAAATCGAAATGGGCAATATTTTTCATATATGTGTGACTTGATGCACATTGAGGACCCCTGACCTCTTCAACATCCCCTCCTCTTCCCGTCCAGTTTTTAGAAGAAAAAGAGTATGTTGCACCTTGTTTGAAGGGGAATCACGCAATAGTTTCAATCTTTATGACTGGAGGCAGGAAGTTGGACCATGGCCCCTCCAGTTATACCCCTCACCACCAAATTTTCAGTAAAAAGATTAAATAATTAATTTGTTTTTCATTAATCAGATTTAAATCCATGGGACCAATAACATGATCTAATGAGATATGAGATTGGTGATGTATAGATGCGCAGTCTCATTCTCCAACCTTTCCACAAATGTAATTGAAATCACTTAGCACGTACCTTCATCTAAAGAGATATTTAAGCAAACAACACAAAATCCTAGATGATAATCATTCCTTCAAAAACGTGTTTGAATGCGAATTAAGGTAATTTATCTTCCCTATGTCACTGAGGAACCTTACCGATATGTATATGCGATATGATCTATACTAATTCAGCGTTTAAACCTAAAGGATTATGTGTAATAGTCCTCTTAGGTTTAAAATTTTTTTTTTTAAGTTTTAAAAACTTTTTTGAAAGAAAAAAATATCTGCCTCTAAAGCTTTTGAGAATGGGATAGTTTAGAATAACGTTTTCCAGATATTTTTCTTCTTCTACTACTACTACTACTACTAACGGCTGACTACAGCACTAAGTCGCGTGAGGCCAACACGGCTGCGCAAGCTCTTCCTCCATCCCAATATATTTAAAGCCCCTCCCACACCCTCCTTTTTAAACCCCCAAGAAGTTCCTATTTTTCTTAAATCTTTCGTTACGACATTTCCCCCCCCCCCCCTATTCGGGGAGGATCTGCTTTTTGTTTGGCTCTAGATGGTTGGATGACAAGGACTTTGGCAATCTGTCATCCTTCATCTGCACAACATGTACTAGCTATCTCAATATTTCTTTTATTGTTAGTGTTGGGTGATATTTCGATTAAACGACATATAAATGTTTTTACTTTCGATAATTGATATATCGATTTCGATATTTCTGATAAGTCTTTTGGTCCGATTTACTTAGGGTTTGTCAAAATTTAATAACGAAATTTGCAATTAAAGAGTATTTTGCACCTTATTCCAAATTTTGAATACAATCCGTTACATGAATGAACATTACAAAAACCCTGATTTGAAATATCTCGGGCTCAGGAAAAAGAAAAATAAGCTACTGGTTATGTTTGGCTATTCAAATCAGGAACATGTCGATATTTTCCCCTGAGGATTGGGTCCGCCTTTCAGTGATTAAATAAAAAAAAAATCATTTTTTCTCAGCTGAAAACATGGAGCAACATTAAAACTTAAAAGAGCATAGATTTTCCTGTATATAAGGGGGAAAAACCCTCTTCAATACCTCGGTCTTCATGCAAGTTTCTTTTTGTATTTCCAAAACCTCCTGACTCTAATTAAACGGCTCCTATGTTTCACGAGTTGTTTTTAAATAATGGGACAAAAGTTAAAATTAGTTAAAAAAAAAGTTAAAAAAAACCTTCATATACGGGATGATTTCTGTTTGGTTTATTGTTCCTCATTACTTTTAGTTGAAAAAATCGTTTTTTGTTTGATTTCTGAACGTTTTTTAAATAACGCAAGAAAATAAACCTTTTCTTTCTATGAACAATCTCCCCCCCAAGAAAATTCCTCCTTGGAAATTTTCTGCTGCGTAAGATCCTCCTTCCCCTAAACAATTCTATCCCTGCTAAAAAGTCCCCATAAAAAACTTACTGCGGACAATTCCCCCAGGAAAATTATTTTTAGCCTATTTTCGTTTGGAATAAAAGACTTGTTGTCCTTTTAATTTCTAATCGTTTTTCAAATCATGCCGGAATCCTCCCTCCGCGGAAATTGTTTTCCTGGAAATTCTACCCTCCCAATGTCTCAACGGAAGATTTTTCCCGCGTGAAGTTCCATCATGGAGAATACCTCCTGTGGAAAATCCCACCCACCACGGCAATATCTACCTGGCAACTTCAACTCCTTTCAAAATTTTACCTGGGCTATTTCCAAGGAACATCTTCAAATATTGAACTGGCTAAAGAAAGTAGGTAAAATAAAAGAATTTCGTATAAGAATTCCGGTAAATTCCCCCGAGTAACGTTCCCCTTCGAAAGTTCATCCCTGGATACTTCCCTCCCCATGGTAAATTATCCCGCCGGAAAAAAACCCCTACCCCGTGGAAAATTCTCCCCACAGAAAAATCACCCTCCACAAAAAATATCTTTTTACATCCCAATAATTAGTACTATATGTAAACACAGGACAAATTTCAAACTTACAGCCCTTTCTCCAGGGATTTGCAGGGTCTTGTCAACCCCAGAGGCATGATTACTTGACCTTTCAACTATGCTGATCAAAATGGTTATCTCAAATTTTTGACCAGATGGCTTTGGGGAAAAGGAGCGTGGGAGCCTTGCAAAAAAAGAAAGAAACGAAAAAAAAACAGAACTATTGAACACGCATCCGTGATCGATCTTCTGACAAAAATTTCACATTTTTGCAGACAAAAAATAGAAACCCTTACAGTATGATTTTTTTTTCTATGCCGAATCTGATGGTGCGGTTTTTATTAAGATGCTTTGGCTTTTTAGTGGTAGTCTCACCCTGTCTAAAATAGTTATATGCAAATTTTCTCAGGCTCACAGCTTTTGATGGGTACATGAAACTTGATGAATTTTATATGTCTGCTGTCGGCATAAAAAAAAACAATTCATTCGATATATCTATTTATATCAAAATTCCGAGTTTTAAAGCTTCGGTTGTTACTGGGCTGAGTTACTCCTTACTTACAATTTGTTACCACGAACTATTTGGTTAACTGATCAGGTTTGAATCCACTTTCAGACAGGACATTGGTGGCGAGAATACATTAATTTTATGGCAAGTCCGTAAAGGTACTTCTAAGACCCGTATCACAAGACCTTTACGACTTGAACTGAATGTAAAGCGCATAGTTGAAACTAAAAACGAACAAAAATTATTTATCTTCAGCCGGTTCAGTATTCATATCTGCAATTTTTGATTGCTGCAAAGATTTCTACGAACATGGAACTTTCCCCTATTTCACGAAAATGGAAACACCTGTTGAAGGTAAAGGGGTATCTTCAACACATTTCACAAATGTGGTAACACAGTTATAGTTATTTGCCTATTCACAATGGCATGTTGAAAAGTAGCCTTGTAGCTAAAAGTTCAAAATGAATAAAAGTTAAAAATCTGGACACGAGCATAGAATGGATAAGAGACGAAGACTCATGGCTGAATGTGCAAGGGATCGAAGGATATTTCCAGATATTTTGGTAAAATATGCGAATATACCTGGAAATCGAAAGGTAAGGTTTGATTTATAATAAACCCCTTCCACCCTTAAAAAATCCTTAATTTTAGTTTTGTGACTAATTAAATAGCGAATGGCCCAATAGGGCTTTCGTGTGAATAAATCTATCTATTTATTTTAACTAAATAGCTAATTTGGTTGAAATTAGATGAATGAAATAATTAAAAGCAATTTAGGCCAGGAACAGACACATGAGGTCGGATGGAGCGACCCTCCACCTAATACACTTTTGGCGCACTTATTTCGTACTATATTCTTTTTTAATCTTTTTTAAAATAAACTTTTTAATTTGGTGCCCACCTCGAGTCACATTGCCGCCTTTGGTCCAGTGGCCCCCTTACCCAAGATTCTGCCCTTGATCTGCCAGAGATTCAGACATGAAACTGCTCGCACGATCAGTTTACAGAATCATTTTGTCATAAAATTACAAGGTAAACCTCGTTTTCATGAAAAAATAATCATATAATTAAACTTGCTTGCTAGATCTTCATCTTCAGAATGTGTTTTCTTCTTTTCTTTTTTTGGCAGATTTGTTTGAAATCACAGAAATCACAAGATTTCTTGTGAGCCCGTCAATTTAGGATATGGTGTCTGTGTTTCAATGATGGGGATATGACAAGGCAACTTACAACATTAATTTATGTTAAGAAGTAATTTTTTTGAACTGACCCTGTCCACTCCCCACTCAAAAAAATATTAATTTTAGTTTTGTGACTAATTAAATAGCGAATGGCCCAATAGGGCTTTCGTGTGATAAATCTATCTATATATTTATTTTAACTATGTCGCTAATTTGGTTGAAATTAGATGAATGAAAGAGTTAAAAGCAATTTAGGCCAGGAATAGATCCATGGGGCCGAGGAGGTGACCCTTCCCCCAAGATGTTTCTGGCGCCCTTATTCTGTTCTTTTTTCTTTTTTTAATCTTTTTTAAAATAAACTTTTTAATTTGGTGCCCACCTCGAGTCACATTACCGCCCTTGGACCAGTGGCCCCCCCCCAAGGTTTTTCTCTAGATCCGCCCCTGCTTAAGACTCCCTACTGAAAATCTGGAAAGCCGTGGTAAATGCAGCTTCTGACGAAGCTTGCATTGACTGCTGAAACTCCGTCATGTCATCCCCCCAAAATGGTTTGATTCATAATGGCTGAATCACAGGGACTTGATTTAGCACATGCATCTGTTGACACAGATTTCAGTAAGGCCCAATCCAAGTCCCCTGCTATTTTATTCTCAACTTAGAGATGATCGTGTGGGATAATATGCAATTTCTAGAAAGCAGATTGAGGTATTTGGCAACAGTGACAGATGTGAACTGAGCAGGGTCTCTAAGCTTAGACGATATTTTATTTTCCCAAGCCTTTCGGAGGTTCTCAGCGACAATTGAGAGTCCACCCTCACTAAAAATAGTTAGAGATCAGGCTATACCAACTTATGGATACAAGTGTACATGCTGTGTATCAGCATATATGAGTTAGTGGATTGAATGTTGTTTTTCCTGTTGGCCATCTGCGAAACAGTTTTCCCTGTTGATCTTTTCTGCTGGACTTTCACCGGTTGATACCAGAAAAAGCCGTAATAATATCGTTTTCAAAATCGATATTTGGTCCGATATATCGATATCTAATATCGCCCATCACTACTAATTATAGCCCTAAAAAATGGGATTGAACCAAATTTTTAGTATAGCTTAGTGTTCGAGATACGGTCAGTTAGTCGGGTGCCCAAAACAGTCCCTAGGCCAGTGGTTCCCAAATTATGGGTTGTGACCCAACAGCGGGTCGTGGTCACGAGAATTAATATTGGTAATGCTCAAATTGGGTAGTCGTGAGTTGTGAAATTTATTTGTTCTAATTGAAAAAAAAAAAAAATTACAAGTGTTTTTTACAAGTAGCTATATGGGTGAAAGACTATTAAATTAAGAAACATGACTTCAACAGTTTCTCCTATCGCTTACATAACTACGCCTGCAATATTTTTTACAAAGTTATTTCAGTGGGAAGAATGTACTTGTTTCCGATTTTTTTTTTTGCTCGGCTATTTATTGTAATTTCTGTTCGTTTTGAGTTTCATTGATTTATTCATAGTGATTTGTAGTTGCTTTACGCTTGGAAGGTTATTTGACTTCATTTCTACTCATTTTTGGCGTAGTGGAGCTTTTTACTTTTCTTTGAAAAATTTGTTTATGGAATTTTTTTAACTAATTTTTTTATTGACATAGTCTTTTCCATTAAGAAAAATACTATTTTATGTCTTTACGGTTTTCTTAGAAACAACAATATAGCGTTGTAAATGTCATATTAAACTTAGGACAAGAAGAAATAAAAATGTACAATAACTCAAACTCAAAACGACCAGAAATTACTACTAAGAAGAAATGAAGTCCAAAACGAACAGAAATTAAATAAACAGTCATACCAAAAACAAAATAAAATAGGCATTAATATAAATGAATAAATAAATCTTAAAACAAGTAAAGGTTCAATTAAATATGCAAATCAAGCTAGCACTTTACTCAAAACGGATTGTATCACAAATATGTTCTCTTGTACTAATTAAAACACTGAAAATAAAAATTACAGTAAAATTAAATTTTGAACTGATGAGCTTCTAAAAACTTCCTTATTGTAATTAAACGGTCTTTGCGTTTCAGGAGTCGTTTTTAAAAACATTAGCACAATCAGCTGAACTTTAGCATAAAAAGAGTGAATGAGGGGGAGGGATAACCTCATTATATAAGGAATAATTTCATTTCCTTTTAAGTTTCAATGTTACTCCTCACTTTCAGTTGAAAAACATTGTTTTTTATTATTTAATAACCTAGAGAATCATCGTAGGCCTATCTCGTCCATCACAAGCTGTTTTAGTATGTTTGGCCAAACAATTTAAAATTGATTGCGTGGTCTTGCAGTCTTGCTATAGCTTGTAGAGCTTGGGTAAGATATCCGAGTAAAAGACAAAGAACCGAAAGCCGGCACCTACTTTCCCATAAATCTTGGAAAAAACATTTGGTTCTCCTATTTTGTGTCAGAGACAGTGTTTTGTGATTAGGTTATCATGAGATTTACATCATCGGAATTTTTTCGTTTTAAAATTCAGGAATGAATGGGCAATTCCTAAAAGTGTTCTAGTATACTTGTTAGAAAAACTCTAAAGTCAGCTTAAAGGAAATACGATTAGAGCAATTTGGTAGCTTTGAGAGTTTCCTGTGGTAATACCAGTTTCGAATGAAAACCATACCGACACATAAGATGTGAATTTTATTGTCTTTTGAATCAGATTTTATAGTCAAGATACAAATTCTTAGTAGCTCGTGATGTGGGCTAGTCTCCTGGGAGAATTCACTAATGGCTTAGAGTAAGTAAGGAGCAACATTGAAACTTAAAAGGAAGCTAAATTATTTCTTATATGATGGGGCTATCCCTCCCCTCATTCACTCTTTTTACGCTAAAATTCAGCTGATTGTGCTAATTTTTTAAAAACGACTCCTGAACACAAAGACAGTTTAATTAAAATAAGGAACTTTTTAAAAGCTCATCAGTTCAAAATTTAATTTTACTGTAATTTTTATTTTTATTTTCAGTGTTTTAATTAGTACAAAAGAAAATATTTGTGATATAATCCGTTTTGAGTAAAATGCCAATGACACAGTAGGTTCTAGCTTGATTTGCATATTTAATTAAACCTTTACTTGTTTTAAAATTTATTTATTCATTTATATTAGTGCCTGTTTTATTTTTGTTTTTGATATGACTGTTTATTTAATTTCTGTTCGTTTTGGATTTCATTTATTCTTTAATAGTAATCTCTGGTCGTTTCGAGTTTGAGCTATTGTACATTTTTATTTCTTCTTGTCCTAATTTTAATATGACATTTACAACGCTATATTGCTGTTTCTAAGAAAACCGTAAAGATTTAAAATATCTTTTTTTTCAATGGAAAAGAGTATGCAAATAAAAAAAAATTAATTTAAAAAATTCCATAAAACAAGTTTTTCAAAGAAAAGTAAAAAGATTCACTAGGCCAAAAATGAGTAGAAATAAAGTCAAATAACCTTCCAAGCGTAAAACAACTTCAAATCACCATGAATAAGTCAATGAAACTCAAAACAAACAGAAATTACAATAAATAGCCGAGCAAAACTAAAAACGACGAAAAATTAACATGAGTAGAGCTGACAACCCCCATGCCTCCTCAAGACCAGAACACAATTTACAGTTTACTGAAATCACAATAAATTTAAGATGTCTTTACTTGTTTTACTTTGATAAATAAAAATTATTAAAACTTTAAGGAATAAATATCAGTATATCCATATTAAATTGACAGTCAACGGTTATTTTTTTTCCAATAAAGTGCAAATTATTTTCTGGTCTTAAGAAGGCATGGGGCTTGTCAGCCCTACTCATGTTAATTTTTTCTCGTTTTGAGTTTGGCTCGACTGTTTATTGTAATTTCTATTCGTTTTGACTTTCAATTATTTATTCATGATGATTTGTGGTAAGTTTTACTCTTGGAAGATTATTTGACTTCATTTCTGCTGATTTTTTCCTTAGAGCTATTGGAGCTTTTTACTTGTCTTTGAAAACTTATTTTGCGGAAAAAGTGTTTTAGATTAATCAAACAGTTCGTGGTAACGAACTGTAGTAAGGAGCGACCCGGCTCAATAGTAACCAAAACTCTAAAATATAGCTACATCAAAAGAATCGCATTTTAATGCTGATTTTAAATATATAAGTTTCATCAAGTTTAGTCTTACCCATCAAAAGTTACGAGCCTGAGAAAAGTTTCCTTATTTTAGAAAATAGGAGGAAACACCCCCTAAAAATCATATAATCATAATGAAAATCCAACCATCAGATTCAGCGTATCACAGAACCCTATTGTACAAGTTTCAAGCTCCTATCTACAAAAATGTGGAATTTTGTATTTTTCGCCAGAAGGCAGATCACAGATGCGTGTTTATTTGTTTGTTTGTTTGTTGCTTTTTTTCCCAGGGGTGATCGTATCGACCCAGTGGCCCTTGCGAGAGGCCTCATTCTAACAGAAATGAAAAGTTCTGGTGCCCTTTTTTAGTGACCAAAAAAATTGGAGGGCACCTAGGCCCCCTCCCAAGCTAATTATTTTCCCAAAGTCAATGGATCAAAATTATGAGATAGCCAGTTTATTCACCGTAGTTGAAAAACATTATAACTATGTCTTTGGGGACGACTTACTCCCCCACAGTCCCCGTGGGAGGGGCTACAAGTCACAAACTTTAACCAGTGCTCACATATAGTAATGCTTATTTAGAAGTGTACAGACGTTTTCAGGGGGATTTTTTGGTTGGGGGGGACAAGAGGAGAATTGTTGGGGGAACTTTGTCATGGGGGAAGAAAATTTCATGAAGGGAGCGCAGGATTTTCAACTGGAAGTAAGGAACAGCATTAAACCTTAAAACGAATAGAAATTATTACGCATATGAGGGGCTCACCTCCTCCTAATACCTCGTTCTTTACGCTAAAGAGTTTTTAGTGATTTCAACTATTTATTCTACGGCTTTTGTGATTCAGGGATCATTCTGAATGAATTGGGACAAAATTTAATCTTTAGTGTAAAGAGTGAGGTACTGACGAGGGGGTGGACCCCTCATATATGTAATAAAAATATGAGATTACAAAAGTTCGTTACGTAAGCTAATTTATAAGTTACGTTTATCTTTTACTAATAAAAACATTCGTAAAAAATTAAAAGTTCTAGTTGCTTTTTAAGTAACCAAAAAATCGCAGGGCAGCTAGGCTTCCTCCACCGTTCCTTTTTTTCTCAAAATCATTCGATCAAAACTATGAGAAAGCCATTTAGGCAAAAAAAAAAGTTGCAATTTTTTTTTGCCTAAGTGGCTTTCTCATAGTTTTGATCGAACAGAAATTACTTCGTATATGAAAGAGGCTGCTTCCTCATCAACGCCCCGCTCTTTACGCTAAATTTTTTTACTGTTTTAAAAAGCAGAGTTGAGAGAAAGAGTCAAACTTTAGCGCAAAGAGCGGGGCGTTGATGAGGAAACAGCCCCTTTCATATACGAAGTAATTTCTGTTCGTTTTAATGTCGCTTCTTACTTTCAGCTAAAAAAACGTGTTTTTTTATTTAATTACTATTATAAGCCGATTCTTTTGATGTATCTATTCTGTTTCGTTTTTTTAGAAACGAATAGATACATTTCGTTTTTTTATGAAACCAAATAGTATGTATTCCTCTTTTTAGTGTGGCAAAACAGTTACATGAGAGAAAAGTAACTGGTGTGATCCTGGGGGTTTTGTTGCTAGATTATTGATGAAAGCCACCGAATCACTGAGCGTGAAATTTTGGTTATAATTTGTTTGATTCTCTTTTTGCGGCAAATTATCTGATTGGCCGATTTCTGTACTGGCCAATGGTCGGATGAGAATGCCAGAGGCTAAATCTGATCTGGTGTGAGAAGTAAAAAAAAGAAGGTGGGATTTTTTTTTTTTATTCCAACTAATTAATAGCAAGGTCATCTTTTAAGGAAATACATCTCAGAGATAAACTAGATGAAAATCAGTATTAATGCAAAGTAGTTTGAGATTTAACACAACATCTGAAACTGGCATAGAATTGGTGCAGGAATATGGAACATTTCATTTTAATTATTGCAGGTGACTTTTTTAAATATTTCGTCAATCTTTTTCATTTTGTAGTCGTATAAATGTCTATTTGTACTCATGCCATTTATGTATAATCTGGCATTCTGTAACTTATTTTGCAGTAAGAAAGGAGAGATTCATCGAAACTGCCGAAGAAAAAATATCATAAGATTCCCTAGAATAATTAACTAAGAAATTAAACCAACAAAATGACCTTGTACCATCAAATATGCTCATATGTAGCTACTCGAGAAAACTCATATCCTCGAAAAAAAAAATCCTCAGAAGCGAGCACAAAGCTAATTTCTGAAAAAAGATAGTAATTTACCCCTCTCCGGGTGGCCAGTAGAGCCCCTCTCCTCTTTACGACAAATCTATTGTCGTCTACATTTTAATGCTGATTTTGAATATATAAGTTTCGTCAAGATCAGTCTTACCCGTCAAAAGTTACGATCCTGAGAAGATTTGCCTCATTTTAGAAAATAGGGAGAAATACCCCCTAATAGTCATACGATCTTAACGAAAATCACACCATCAGATTCAGCGTATCAGAGAATCTTACTGTAGAAGTTTCAAGCCCCTATCTACAAAAATGTGGAATTTAGCATGTTTTGCCAGAAGACAAATCACGGATGCGTGTTTATTTGTTTTGTTTTGTTTTTTTCCCCCAGGGGTTATCTTGTCGACTCAGTGGTCCTAGAATGTCGCAAAAGGGCTCGTTCTAACGGAAATTAAAAGTTCTAGTGCCCTTTTTAAGTGACCAAAAAAATTGGAGGGCACCTAGGCCCCCTCCCACGCTCATTTTTCCCCCAAAGTCACCGGATCAAAATTCTGAGAAAACCATTTTATTCACCATAGTCGAATAACCTAATAACTATGTCTTTGGGGACAACTTACTCCCCCACAGTTGCCGTGGGAGGGGCTGCAAGTTACAAACTTTGACCTGTGTTTACATATAGTAATGGTTACTGGGAAGTGTACAGACGTTTTCAGGAGGATTTTTTTGGTTTGGGGAGAGAGTTGAAGGGGGGTTACGTGGGATGATCTTTCAATGGGGGAATGTTTTATTGGGGAAGAGACTTTCAATGGAGGGGGTGCAGGATTGTCTAGCATTATTTAAAAAAACTACTGAAAAAATAAATATGAAAAGTTTTTCTACTGAAAGTGAGGAGCAGCATTAAAACTTAAAACGAACAGAAATTATTACGCATATGAGGGGTTTACCTCCTCGTAATACCTCGCTCTTTACGCTAAAGTATTTTTAGTAATTTCAACTATTCTACGGCCTTTGTGATTCAGGGGTCATTCTTAAGGAAATGGGACAAAAATTAAGCTTTAATGTAAAGAGCGAGGTATCGATGAGGGGTGAGCCCCCTCATATACGCAATAAAAACATACGAATAAAGAATTTCGCTACGTAAGTTAATTCGTAAGTTACGTATATTTTTTACTTTTGAAAACCTTCGTAAAAAATTAAAAGTTATAGTTGCCTTTTTAAGTAATCAAAAAATTGGAGGGCAACTAGGCCTCCTCTGTCGCTCCTTTTTTTTTCAAAATCTTCCGATTAAAACTATGAAAAAGCCATTTAGCCCAAAAAAATTAGTATGCAAATTTCGTTTTAATTATTTATGCGTGGAGAGCCAAGATAAAAAAAATGCATTAATTAAAAAACGTCCTGAAATTAAACAAAAAAAAACAAGTTTTTTTTTTTAAATGAAAGTAAGGAGCGACATTAAAACTTAAAACGAACAAAAATTACTCCGTATATGAAAGGGGCTTTTCCTCCTCAACGCCCCGCTCTTTACGCTAAAGTTTGACTTTTTCTCTTAACTCTAAATTTTAAAACAGTAAAAAACTTTAGCGTAAAGAGCGGGGCGTTGAGGAGGAAAAGCCCCTTTCATATACGGAGTAATTTTTGTTCGTTTTAAGTTTTAATGTCGCTCCTTACTTTCATTTAAAAAAAAAACTTGTTTTTTTGTTTAATTTCAGGACGTTTTTTAATTAATGCATTTTTTTTTTTATCTTGGCTCTCCACGCATAAATAATTAAAACGAAATTTGCATACTAATTTTTTTGGGCTAAATGGCTTTTTCATAGTTTTAATCGGAAGATTTTGAAAAAAAAGGAGCGAGAGAGGAGGCCTAGTTGCCCTCCAATTTTTTGATTACTTAAAAAGGCAACTATAACTTTTAATTTTTTACGAACGTTTTCAAAAGTAAAAAATATACGTAACTTACGAACGCCCCGCTCTTTACGCTAAAGTTTTTTACTGTTTTAAAATTTAGAGTTAAGAGAAAAAGTCAAACTTTAGCGTAAAGAGCGAGGCGTTGAGGAGGAAAAGCCCCTTTCATATACGGAGTAATTTTTGTTCGTTTAAAGTTTTAATGTCGTAAAATTTTAATGTGTATAGCTGTGTCCCCCGGTTTAAAAGGTTGTCTGTGTGACTTAGGTCTCTTATTATCAGAACGAATTGCCTGTACGGGAATTCTTAATGTAATTATAAATTACATTAATTAATGTAATTATAATTGCCTGTATGGGTAAAGGCAGTTATAATTTTAAAATGGTAGAAAATATTAGCTGAAATAAAATTAAATTAGTTTTGTGAACTGTTAAGGACAGAAAGGGCTGCAAGCAGGATTGACAAAGAATAACTAAAATAATACAACTGAATTGCCGATAAAAATGAGGGCAATGTTAGCCAGCAGACAAAAAAGAGCGAAAATGACAGAGGTGGATATATCGTCAGGAATTTCCGCCCAGCCGTCTTCAGCTCTAAAAAAAAGAAAGACCTTTTGACCTTTTGAATCTACTCTAACTTAGCAGAAGAAAGACTGAATCAAGCAAACATAGCCAGAATAAATGAAAGACTACTCACCAATTGGATTGGGCAATAATTCTCTGCTTAGTGATTGACTCAGCTTGTCTACCGACCTGATTTTATTAAAAGTACGGTCAGATGATCTTAAACTGAACTGAACAAAAATATTATTTAAACATTTTAATATTAAGCTATTGTAAACTGAGTTTATAGGAATATCTACAGCATATCGATTTAAAGCAAGGTATATTTATGGATTTTTCTTTATTTCAATTACCTTCCTAGAAGAGTGTGGGAAGCCATTCGCTTCATATATTAAGGTTGCCTCATCAAAGAGAACTACATCATCTGGATGTTCAACGATAAGGAGGGCCAAAACAGAATGAATATCCTCGTTTTTATTTTAAATTTCACATCTCAGAGAAATCTTGTAATTATCATGTCTTTTCCCCGGAAACCGGCATTAACCATACACCCCCCATCCTGGAAAATATCCACCTCCCCCATGGACAAGTGCCCTCTGTTTTTCCCTTGGAAAATTTCAGATTTTCATTCGAAGGGAAATGGAAATTTCTGCTCTCCTTTTTAAGTCAGGGGCAATCGCATTGCATTACCTATGGCAATAACCCATAAGGGTTCAATGTATTAATATTTGTTCATTTATTTTTTCCCAGAGGCACTTCATGGGAAAGAGGTGGTCAAAAAACTTCGGAGGGTGATCAGTAAATTGGAAATTGGAAGTACTAGTTGTCTTTTCTAAGATTTAGCCGGCCTTTCAACCAATTGCTACCTAGTGAGTTGCTACTGACTACAGTGTCTAGAAGAAATTTTATTCTAATTTAACGGCCAATGCGTTTCAGAAGCGTTTTGAAAAAAAAATCTTCAGGTAGATACAGATTAGCTCTAAGGAAGAGACGATGGGAGGGTGGAGGTAGAAATTGATATATAATCATCAGGACCATATCCAGGAGGGGGGCTTCGAGACAGGCACGGTCAAATAAATCAGAATCTAATTCTGAAGGTGAAAAGTTAGATTTGCAAGTGAATCCTGTTTAAGACAGTCTTAATGACTGAATGTGAATGAATATTCCGCTCAAATGATCTATTGCTCTGTTAATCAAAGTCATCAAAGTGTTACAAACCCCTTTTATTAATAAATGAAAAAATCATGTATATGATATGAAAAATGTGACTGAACATGACTATTCAAATATGCAAGACGGTTAGGGTAACATTTCTTAAGTTTAAATCTTGAGAATATAACCAATATGATTTTACTCGCAAATAATGGTAAATTTAATTTATTTATTGAATTTTTTATTAATTTTTATTTTTAGAAAATGGACATTGGATTTTTTAAGCACAGAAAAATCAGAATAAATGAAAAATTTTCATTAAAAGCTGTATGTGATGCTTAAAAAGAAATGCTCAACTGGTCTTGTAGCTAGAGGGCAAATTCAAAACACCGATTATACCCTTTATTTCCTAGACGGTACCTTATTTTACCAATTTATCTTACCGATTTTCCATTTTATGGTAAAATTAGAACACTAACTCCACAACTCTACTTTTTAAGGATATAAAAAACTCTAGCGTAAACAGCATGGCGTTGATGACGGGACAGCCCCTTTCATATACAGAATAATTTCTGTTCGTTTTAAGTTTTAATGTCACTGCTTACTTTCAGTTAAAAAAAATATATTTTTTCATTTAATTTCTGAACGTTTTTCAATTAATGCAGGTTCGAACTTGGATCACTGTACAAGAAAAATTAAAACAAAGTTTGTATATTAATGTTGGCAGATTTATTCCGTATATAAAGGGTTGTCCCTCCTCAATACCTTGCTCTTTATGCTATAGATGTTATTACTTTTAAAAAAAGATTCTTATTCTAATTAATCCGCCCCCCGTGTTTCAGTTGCCGCTCATAAAAAATTGGGACAAACAGTCAAACTTTATTGTAAAAAGCAAGGTATTGAGGAGGGAACAGCCCCTTATATATGGAATAATTTCTGTCTATTTTTCAAATAATATCAGTAAGTCTGGCTCACCTTCTATGAAATATACCCCTCCCTCTCACTCGCTTTCATCCAACGTAAAGTGTACTTCTCCCTACGTCAAAATTCCCTTCAGACAGTTCCATCGTCGCTGAGAATCTCCCTCCCTGTAAAATTCCTTGTGGAGGATTCAGCCTGAAAATCTTTCATTTGAATAGGACTTTAATCTCTAATTGGTTTCTCAATCACTCAAGAAATCTCTGCCGTGAAAATGATTTCCCGAAAATCAAAACACGCGTAAAATGTAAAATAGTACCTGGATAATTTGCGCTTTTCTAAAAAAAAAAAAAAAAAAAAAAAAAAGAGCAAAGAGCTCATATGGCACTTGTGACGAGGCGAGAAGAGCTAAGAGCCAAGAGATCATACGGTATGAGCTCTAACAAAATTCTATGAATCAATAGATTGATTTAAAAAGGAAAATAAGAGGCTTAATGCCGGTCAGGATTTAAAATAAGCGCTCTGAGTCACGATGTCCTTCTAAATATCAAAATTCGTTAAGATCCGATCACCCACTCGTAAGTTATAAATACCTAATTTTTTCTAATTTTTCCTCTCCCTTTAGCCCCCCCCCCCCAGATGGTCGAATCTGGGAAAACGACTTTATCAAGTCAAATTGTGCAGCTCCCTGACACGCCTACCAATTTTCATCGTCCTAGCACGTCCAGAAGCACCAAACTCGCCAAATCACTGAACCCTTCTCCCCAACTCCCCCAAAGAGAGCGAATCCAGTACGATTCTGTCAATCACGTATCAAGGACATTTGTTTATTCTATCCACCAAGTTTCATCCCGATTCCTCCACTCCAAGTGTTTTTCCAAGATTTCCCCTCCAACTCCCCCCAGTGTCAAACGATCTGGTCGGGATTTGAAATAAGTGCTCTGAGACATGAATTCCTTCTAAAAATCAAATTTCATTAAGATCCGATCATCTATTCGTAAGATAAAAATACCCCAATTTTCACGTTTTCCAAGAATTCCGGTTTTCCCCTCCAACTCCTCCCTATGTCTCAGGATCTGGTCAGAATTTAAAATTAGAACTTTAAAGCACAAGATCCTTCTAAATATCGAATTTCATTAAGATCTGGTCACCCTTTCGTAAGTTACAAATACATCAATTTTCAAAATTACCCCCCCCCCAACTCAACCAAAGAGAGCAGATCCGGTCCGGTTATGTCAGTCACGTATCTTAGAAAGGTTTTTATTCTTCCCATCCAGTTTCATTCTGATCTCACCGCTTTAAGTATTTTCTAAGATTTCCGGTCCCTCCAACTGCCCCCCCCCCAATTACGCTTGATCCGGTTGAGATTTAAAATCAGAGAGCTGAGTTACGAGGTCCTTCTAAATATGAAGTTTCATGAAGATCCGATCACTCCTTCGTAAGTTAAAAATACGTCATTTTTTCTTTTTTTCAGAATTACCCCCCCCCCCCAATCGAGCGGATCCGTTCCAATTATGTAAATCACGTATGTAAGACTTCTGCTTATTTTTCCCACCAAGTTTCATCCCGATCCCTCCAATCTAAGCGTTTTCCATGATTTTAGGTTCCCCCACCCCAAACTTCCCCCAATGTCACCAGATCCGGTCAGGATTTAAAATAAGAGCTTTGAGACACGATATCCTTCTAAATATAAAATTTCATTGAGATTCGATCAACCATTCGTAAGTTAAAAATACCTCATTTTTTCTAATTTTTCAGAATTAACTCCTCCACTGGAAATTTCATCCAAAGTAAAGTGTACTTCTGTTATTTGTGGTAACTTTACGACTGGAAGATTATTTGACTTGATTACTGCTCATTTTGGGCTTATTTTTGCTCATTTGGACTTTTCTTTGAAAAACTTGTTTTGTGAAAAAAGTTTTGTAAGCTAATTCCTGCTTGTTTTTTATTGAAAAACTTTTTCATGGAAAAAAAATTAATACTTCATATCTTTTCGTTTTTTTTATGGTACTTGGTATTAACCAAGTGACATGTAGCAATCGCAAATTCTGTCGGTCTGTCTTTCTGTCGGTCCCGGTTTTGCTACTTTAGGCACTTCCAGGTAAGCTAGGACGATGAAATTTGGCAGGCATATCAGGGACCGTTACAGATAGAATTAGAAATAGTCTTTTTACCGATTTGACTATCTGCGGGGGGAATGGGGGGCCGGTTAATTCGGAAAAAATAGAAAAAATGAAGTATTCTTAACTTACGAACGGTTGATCAAATCTTAATAAAATTTGATGTTTGGAAGGATATCGTGTCTCAAAGCTCTTATTTTTAATCCCGACCGGATCTGGTGACATTGGGGGGAGTTGGGAGGGGAAAACCTAAAATCTTGGCAAAAACTTAGAGTGGAGGGGTCGAGATGAAACTTGGTGGGAAAATATGCACAAGTCCTAGATACATGATTGACATAACCGGAAAGGATCTGATCTTTTTGGGGTAGTTTTTAATTCTGAAAAATTAGAAAAAATGAGGTATTTTTAGCTTACGAACGGGTTATCGGATCTCAATGAAATTTGATATTTAGAAGGAAATCGTGTCTCGAAGCTCTTTTTTAAATCCAGATCGGATCTGGTGACATTGGGAGAAGTTTGGGGGGAGGGACCTAAAATCATGGAAAACGCTTTAGAGTGGAGGGATCGGGATGAAACTTGGTGGGAAAAATGAGCAAACGTCTTTACGTGATTGACATAATTGGAACGGATTCGCTTTATTTGGGGGGGGATTGGGGTGGGGGGTAATTCTGAAAAATTAGAAAAAATGACTATTTTCAACTTAAGAAGGAGTGATCGGATCTTCATGATACTTCTTATTCAGAAAGAACCTCGTAACTCAGATCTCTTATTTTAAATCTCAACCGGATCCAGTATCATTGGGGGTGGGGGCAGTTTGGGGGGACCGGAAATCTTAGAAAATACTTTAAGCGGAGAGACCAGGATGAAACTGGATGGGAAGAATAAAAACAAGTCTAAGATACGTGACTGACATAACCGGATCAGATCTGATCTCTTTGGTGAAGTTGGGGGGATCAGATCTTAATGAAATTTGATATTTAGAAGGATCTTGTGCTTTAAAGCTCTTGTTTTAAATTCCGACCTGATCCTGTGACATTCGGGGAGTTGGATGGGGAAACCGGAGTTCTTGGAAAACGTGAAAATTGAGGTATCTTTATCTTACGAATGTGTGATCGGATCTTTATGAAACTTCCTATACAATTTCATATTGTCTCTTCAAAACCTGAGTAAAATTTCCGTATCTCTCACAAGTTTTTGGGAAATGACATCGCAAATCGTAATTTCTAAACTGAAGTTCCGATTTTTTAAATTTTTACTAAAATTACGCTTTGTGATATTTATTATGTTTTTGGTGTTTACTGCCATGTAAAGCAGGCAAGGAGATATTTACTTTTCTATGTCAAATGATTTGTACACTAAGAAATACTTTCTAAATTTGTCATCCCGCATCGAATTCCTTACAATCGAAGAGGTAGTTTTTTTTTTTTTTTTGACAAGGTAGAATTGTTTCCTCTATATCAATATGCAGATCTTGATCTTCTAAGAAGTGTAGCTTGTATTAAGTGTCCATCAATAAGCTTCCTTTTCTTGCTTTTTCTTTCTAATGATTTCCTATATTCCGTCCAAGTAAAATACCCTAGCTTCGAAGCATAGCTTTTTTTTTTAGAAATTAAATGTTATTGAATACTTTTAGAACTTCAACAATCTAAGCAAAATTTCCATATCTCATAAGTTTTAGGAAATAATATCAGAAATCCTGAATTCAAAAATGAAGTTGTGTTGTTAAATTAAATTTTGAATAGTAAACAAAAAGACAAGCACTATTCTATATCAACCCAGTGGTCCGAGAATATCAGGAGAGGGCTCATTCAAACGGAAATTAAAAGTTCTAATGCCCTTTTAAGTGACCAAAAAGATTGAAGGGCAACTATGCCCCCTTCCACGCCTATTTGTCTCAAAGTCGTTCGATCAAAATTTTGAGAAAGCCGTTTTGTTCAGCTTAGTCGAAAGGCCGAATAACTATGCCTTTGGAGATATCATGAACCCCCATAGCCTTTGGGGAAAGGTTTAAAATTATAAATTTTGCCCATTATTTATGTATAGCATTTGTTATTGGGAAATATTCATACATTATTCGAGAGAGGGGGACGAATTTTCTGCTGGGGAGATTTTTCCCTGGGAAAATTTTTCATGGGAAGGGAAGTTTCATGGGGGTGAATTTTTTAGAGGAAATTTTACACTGGGGGACTGCCAGAATTCCTATATGAAATTTTTTTATGTCTTGCTTTCTTTTTGCTGGCACAATTTTACGCGTGGAGATGTTAGGGGTAATTGTCCGGGGTCAATTTTCACCAGGATCGAATTGCCTAGAGAATATATTCATGGGGAGGAGGGATTTTTACGTGGAGGTGTAGCCAGATTTCCTGGCGTTATTTAGAAAACGATCAGAAATTAAGTGCTCCTCCTAAACACCTCGCTCTTTGCGCTAAATTTTGAATTTTGTCCCAAGTCCTTAGGAACGACACCGAAACACAAGGTTTGTTTGATTAGAACAATAAGAAGTTTTTTTTTAATATTACTGAAAACTTTAACGTAAAGAGCGAGGTGTTGTTGAGTAGTAACCCCCTAAAATACGTAATAATTTCTGTTCGTTTTAAGTTTTAATATTGCTCCTTACTTGCAGTTGAAAAAATCGGTTTTCTATTTAATATATACTAAATTTCGAAGCTTCAACTAATTACTGCCATGTCATTCAGCCGATCTGTTTCGTGGCAAACTAGCTAATTAATTAAGTAGAGCCGTTTTGCGCTAATTTCTGCATACAAACTTTGATTTTGCTAATTTTTCTAGAAGAAGTGAGTCGAGGAAAATTTTCGCAGGATAAAACTTGAACAGGTTAAGGGTGAAATGGGATTAATGCCAAAATGTGACAGAAAAATTCAGATTACACCAAAAATATTACAAATGTACCACTTTGTACCAAGATCCCTTAATAGTACCAAAAACGGTAGAACTGTAGAGCGTTTGCAACGTTGTGCGGAGTGATGGTTTAAAGATTCAAATTGGCTAGACACCTATAAGCATTATGGACTCAATTAAAAAGACTTTCCGGCCCCATTTGTGCCGGAAAAGCAGCTCCAGACCAAAGTTCTAACAAATTTATTTATAAACTGCACTAATTTTTTACTAGAATTTGAACCTTATATCTGACTATGAAGCATTAATTATTGTTTAAGTCTGGAATGAATAGTCCTTGCCAAATTTATTTATTTTCTAAGACTGACTAAATATAAAGTTAAGTCTTTACAGGCACTTACTTAGGAATTGTTTTAGGGGGGATATAAAAGTTTAACAAAGCGAAAATTTGGACAATTGCATTTTAATTATAAGAAATGATGTACGCAACCCATAGCCTTCTCCTAAATGCGCACATGGATGTCTCCATATGCTGTGTACGGCCCGTGCGCCATCCCAAGCAATGACCAACCAGGGTGAACTGTGGTGGTTCTGGGCCAGCCCCTAGCTATGTCGGTCCATCTTGAAGTACCATTGGCTTACATTGTACTTGTCGCCATAAAGATTTAATTGATGTCCTGAAGTACGCTGTAGTTCAAATAAGAATGAAGTCAACTAAACTGAACTCGTACAACGAAAATCGTAGTTGTGTAACATACCGGCAGACAGGATGGGTGTCCATACGGTACAGCTCTTAAAGCTGAGAATGGTTGGAAAAGTTAACTTCTTCATTCTTGATCACCTTCCCCTGAGGCAAAGGTGATCAAGATTTAACAAAGTTAATTTGCCTCTTAGCTCTTTGGTGGGAGGGTGATCGGCTCCCATCAAAGAGTGATATTATCCATCTCCACCTTTGTTTGAAGCTGGGAAAGGAGATTGGGACTCCCAAAACTTCTTTGTGTCTCCAGTCATAAAATAGGAGAGGTCGGGGTTGCCCAAGAACACAGGGTTGATGAAGACACTCAAGTATGAACTCCTAGTAGCTAAGCCAAAATTTTCAAAAAACCAAAAGGCGCACCTTCTATTACCCTATTATCGTGCTAGTTTGGATCTATATACGCGTAGCCATTCGTATCCTATTTTGCAAAAAGTGTTTTTTACCGTTTTTTTTTGCAAGGATTTTTGTTTGGAATTTAATAGAGTACCTTCGGTCGCTGGATTAGCAAATAGTATTTTTTTTCAAAAAAAAGGAGCTCACACAGAAAAATTTTAAACTAGACGATTGGATGTCATGTATTTAAAAAAAAGTCACTTTAATGTCGCGGGATGACTGATGGAGTTGGGAAATTGCTTATGGCAATTGGGAGTTGGTTTGGACATTTTAAAGTAAATCTGAACGAACCCTGTCTGTAAAAGTTAGGTATTTAAGATTAAAACACACTGATAAATCCTTGACATTAAGTATTTTCTACTCTGTAAAAATGAAATGCGTTTGCTTTTAACAAGATTACAGCTATAGCATTTTCGCACTGGGTCGTAATTGCAGATTTGAGGAGTGAGCATAATTTGAGCCCTAATATAAAATTTTTGGTGTATCTAGCTTTGACATGATTTTACAGCTACGCAATTTTCATTTCCTTCGTCATTTCTAGGAGTTTCTTGTCTGGCGAAAATTGGCGTTTGTGATTTGGATGCAGTTGAGTCTGTTTATTTCTCGGTTATGGAGCCCGAAACAATAGAAAAACTGATAAAGAAGCCAAGAAAAAAGGTGGAAACACAAGAAGAATTTTTTTATACACCAGAATCTACCACTGAGCTGTCTCCTAGAAAAAATGTTACTCCTTATTATAAAGGTAAGAAAGCTCACTAACAGCAGTCTCTTTACTAGTATTGTTTCTGTTTTCTATGGCATATAACAAAATTCCATTGCTTCATCTTAGGCGACAAACTACCGATCTTAAAGTACGAAGGACTTTAAAAAGAAAACATCTTTGACCTCTGGGCCAACCTTAGGCGTATTTATACCTAAATATCGGAATACAGTGTCTTAGTTTATTGTTACAGAATAATGAACGTTGGAAATCGAGCGCATAGATTTACTATTTTACCACTCCAAACCATGGAAATTTGCCACCCTATGACATAATAACAAAGAATAACACGATAGCAATGCTAATCGACAATTTACATATTTCTGAGGATTTATGCAGGGGAACATACATGGTTGTTGCTGATTTATATAACAAGATAATTAAAGCAAAAGTGTAATTACTAGAGAAAAGCTGAAAAGGAAATTTTAGTATCTATGACGTCATTCTAAGCTATACAAAATGATAAATGAATTCGGAGAGCCAAGCAAAAGGTATGGCAAAAAAAATGTCTAAGTTAATTAGGAACGAAAATGAAGCACAGCAATATAAGTTTTTTGCTTCTTGAAAATTTGTCAGGGTAGCCATCATAGTTACAGTCCAAAACAAAGTCTAGGCTCCGTTGTCCATGTCCTAATCTCCTATCTCACAGAGCATAGAGAACCGCTGTTCTAAGATGATAAATCGTGAACAATTTGAATCTTCATTCTTGAATACGTAGACTCGACCCAGACCTAGAACGATTGTTATAAAAAAAGTATTACAATAAAGATAAATTGAAGGGTCAGGCATGTCATTAAATAAAATATTTTTTGGGTATGTAACCCAGAGGGAAGTCTCCTTCCTCTGTCTCCTTGGGTCAGTTTATATGGGATAGCCAGTAGATACGGGTGGCTGAACCCAATCTCGTTGCAGTAATTCGATAGCTTTTCGTAATTCGCTGAATCCAAATCACAGTTTTTCAATATACGTTTTTGAATTGCTGTTTATATCTTGGCTAGTGTGATTGTTTTGTTGTTTATTTTTCTTTTTCCGTGTGCTTTACACTGTAGCATTTTTATGTTTCTAGTGGGTAATAAAAACAATTATTGTTATTACTACTATTAAACTTGTTCTTTTCAGTTATTAATGAACTAAGTTGTACTTACTGAACCAGATTTAGCTTTATCGGTTCCCCCCGGTAAGAAGACGGGCAACAACAAGCGTCACAACAAATCACCAATGAGAATGGTACACAACGAAATCTGCGGTTAGAAGACAAGCAACAGTGAGGATCATATTGAATCGTAAAACAAATCTGGGGCTAGAAAACAATCAACAGCGAGAAGCATTACGAATCTTGTGAGAATACAAACGATACAGATGTATAATTATGTGAAGCGTAAACAGGAAGGAGGAATTGAATTAAAGCCAGAAAGTTTAATTAAGTTATATACATTCATATATATATATATATATATATATATATATATATATATATATATATATATATATATATATATATATATATATATATATATATATATATATATATATATATATATATATATATATATATATATATATATATATATATATATATATATATATATATATATATATATACATACATACATACATACATACATACATACATACATATATATATATATATATATATATATATATATATATATATATATATATATATGTATATATATATATATATATACATATCAAACAGTTCGTAGTAACGAACTGTAGTAAGGAGCGACCCGGCTCAATAGTTAACAAAAATCTATAAAAAACGAAATTTTGATGCTAAAAGATACATCAGAAGAATCGGATTTTTACGCTGATTTTAAATATATAAGTTTCATCAAATTTAGTCTTTGTCATCAAAAGTTACGAGCCTGATCAAATTTGCCTTATTTTGCAAAATAGAGGGGAAAATCCCCTGAAAGTCATAGAATCTTAGCGAAAATCACACCATCGCATTTAGCGTATCAGAGAACCCTGTAGCCAAAATTTCAAGCTCCTATCTACAATTAAATATAAAAAAAACAAGTTTTTTTTAACGGGAAGTAAGGAGCGACATTAAAACTTAAAACGAACAGAAATTACTTCGTATATGAAAGGGCTGCTTCCTCATCAGCATCCCGCTCTTTACGCTAAAGTTTGACTCTTTCTCTTAATTCTACTTTTTAAAACAATAAAAAACTTTAGCGTAAAGAGCGGGGCGTTTATGAGGAAGCAGCCCTTTCATATATATGGAGCAGATGGTGATAGAATATGGAGCAGAGATATGGGGTGGAGTAACGGTGCAGCAACTGGAGTCCCTTCAGCTCCAGTATTATAAAGGAGTGTTTGGTCTACATCAGACAACTCATTCACAGATTCTGAAAGGTGATATGGGCCTGTTTTCTTTAAAGCTACGTAGGTATATTTTAATGCTTAGATTCTGGTTGAAGTTAACTAAGAGTAATGAAGATAGACTAGTAAGAGTGGCATATGAAGAGATGTTGAAATGTGGTTTAAAAACCTCGTGGCCATCCCAAATTAAATCATTACTAGAAAAAGTAGGAATACCTTATTTATGGAATAATGGTCTTTGCTCTCGTGATGTACCAACAAATTTAGAAAGCCAAGTACGATTTATAATAGAGAGTCAGGAAATTCAGCATTGGCAAGGGCTGGTTTTTGATTCTACAACCCTACAACATTATAATCAGGCAAAACCTAGTTTTGGGGAGGAAGTTTATTTTAAATTTAACTTACCGGCTATGATTCTACGTCGTTGGATTCAGCTTAGGGCAAATAGTCTTCCAATCCAGAACAGGCAAAAAACGCTCGACAAAAATAAAATGATAATTGGTTCTGATAGGCGGTATGTTTGTCCCCTTTGTAAAGATGATGCTGAAGACTTGGATCATTTCTCCGGAAATGCCCGGTGCTCAGGATTTACGGGAAATTTATTTGCATGAGATTAATTTGATGCTTCCGGGTATTCTACAAAATAGTAACCCAACCACAATATTTCGAGTGGGAGTATATATAGATAAATCTTTAATAAAAGAAAAAGTTTTATATGATTAATTTCTTTTGTAGTTAGATTAGGTACTTTTTGCGTTGAAATTCGTTTTTTTTTTTTGTGCGTGTTCGTACTGTTGTTAATTTCCTTGCTTGTTTGTTATTTATTTATATTTTTGTGTGTATATGGCCCACGGGTTTTCGAAGTACACTTATCTATCTATCTATCTATATGAAGTAATTTCTGTTCGTTTTAAGTTTTAATGTCGCTCCTTACTTCCCGTTTTTGAATCAATGCATGTTTTGATTTTGGCTCTCCGCAGAGGAATAATTAAAACGAAATTTGCATATTTTTTTTTTTTTGCTAAATGGCTTGCTCATAATTTTGATCGAATGATTTTCAGAAAAAAAGAGCGGGAGAGGAAGCCTAGTTGCCCTCCGATTTTTTGGTTACTTAGAAAGGCAGCTAGAACTTTTAATTTTTTACGAATCTTTTTATTAGTAAAAGATATACATAACTTATAAATTAGCTTACGTAAAGAACTTTTGTATTCTCATGTTTTTATTACATATATGAGGGGGTTTGCCCCCTCGTCAGTACCTCGCTCTTTACACTAAAGCTTAAATTTTGTCCCAATTCATTAAGAATGACCCTGAATCACAAATGCCGTAGAATAAATAGTTGAAATTACTAAAAATACTTTAGCGTAAAGAGCGAGGTATTAGGAGGAGGTGAGCCTCTCATATGGGTAATAGTTTCTGTTTGTTTTAAGTTTTAATGCTGCTCCTTACTTCCCGCTGAAAAAAACTTTCATATTTATTTTTTCATTATTTTTTTTAAATAATGCTAGTAAATCCTGCGCTCCCTTCATAGAAATTTTCTTCCCCCATTACAAATTCCTCGATGGAAAGTTCCCCCAGCATATCCCCCTCTTCTCAAACCCTCCCCCAACCAAAAAATCCTCCTGAAAACGCATGTACACTTCCCAATAACCATTACTATATGTAAGCACTGGTCAAAGTTTGTAACTTGTTGCACCTCCCACGGGGACTGTGGGGGAGTAAGTCGTCCCAAAGACATAGTTATAAGGGTTTTTCGACTACGCTGAATAAAATGGCTATCTCAGAATTTTGATCCGTTTGCTTTGGGAAAATAATTAGCGTGGAAGGGGGCCTAGGTGCCCTCCAATTTTTTTGGTCACTTAAAAAGGGCCCTAGAACTTTTCATTTACGTTAGAAAGAGCCCTCTCGCAACATTCTAGGACATCTGGGTCGATACGATCACCCCTCGGGGAAAAACAAAACAAAAAACAAACAAACAAATAAACACGCATCCGTGATCTGCCTTCTGGCAAAAAATACAAAATTCCACATTTTTGTAGATAGCGGCTTGAAACTTCTACAGTAGGGTTCTCTGATACGCTGAATCTGATGGTGTGATTTTCGTTAAGATTCTGTGACTTTTAGGGAGTGTTTCCCCCTATTTTCTAAAATAACGCAAATTTTCTCAGGCTCGTAACTTTTGATGGGTAAGATTAAACTTGATGAAACTTATATATTTAAAATCAGCATTAAAATTCGATTCTTTTGATGTAGCTATTGGTATCAAAATTGCATTTTTTAGAGTTTTGGTTACTATTGAGCCAGGTCGCTCCTTACTACAGTTGGTTACCACGAACTGTTTGAAAATGTGGAATTTCGTAGTTTTTGCCAGAAGACAGATCACGGGTGCGTGTTTATTTGTTTATTTTTCTCTTCCCCAGGGGTCATCGTATCGACCAAGTGGTCCTAGAATGTCGCAAGAGGGCTCATTATAACGGAAATGAAAAGTTCTAGTGCCCTTTTCAAGTGACCAAAAAAATTGGAGGGCTCCTAGGCCCCCTCCCACGCTCATTTTTTCCCAAAGTCAACGGATCAAAATTTTGAGATAGCCATTTTGTTCCAAATAGTCAAAAATCATGAAACCAAGTCTTTGGGGATGACTTACTCCCCCACAGTCCCTGGGGGTGGGGCTGCAAGATACAAACTTTGACTATTGTTTACGTAGAGTAATGGTTATTGGGAAGTGTACATACGTTTTCAGGGGATTTTTTTTGGTTTGGGGGTGGGGTTGAGGGGAGGGGGCTATGTGAGAGGATCTTTCCTTGGAGAAATATGTCATGGGGGAAGAGAAATTCAGTGAAAAGGGCGCAGGATTTTCTTGCATTACTATAAAAAAAATGAAAAAATAAACATGAAAAAGTTTTTCAATTGAAAGTAAGGAGTAACATTAAAACTTAAAACGGACAGATAATATTACGCATATGAGGGGTTCTAAAAATACTTTAGCATAAAGAGCGAGGTATTTAGGAGGAGATAAATATCTCGCTTTTTAGGCTAAAGTATTTTTAGTAATTTCAACGATTTATTCTATTGCCTTTCTGATTCAGGGGTCATTCTTAAAGAATTGGGACAAAATTTAAGATTTAGTGTAAAGAGCGAGGTATTGACGAGGAGACAAACCTCCTCATATACATTAATAAAAATATAAGAATATAAAAGTTTGTTACGTAAGTTAATTCTAAGTTACGTATATTTTTTACTAACAAAAACGTTCGTTAAAAAATTGAAAGTTGTAGTTGCCTTTTTAAGTAGCCGAAAAATTGGAGGGCAACTAGGCCTCCTTCCCCACCTCTTATTTCTCAAAATCGTCTGATCAAAACTAAGAGAAAGCCATTTAGCCAAAAAAAGAATTAATATGAAATTTTTTTTTCATAAATTATGTGCGGAGAGCCAAAATCAAACATGCATTAATTCAAAAACGTTCAGAAATGAAATAAAAAAAAAAAAAAAAATTTTTAACTGAAAGTAAGGAGCGACATTGAAAATTAAAACGAACAGAAATTACTCCGTATATGAAATGAGTTGTCCCCTCCGCAATCCCTCGCTCTTTACGCTAAAGTTTGAATCTTTGCCACAATTCTACTATCTAAAACAATCAAAAACTTTAGCGTAAAGAGCGAGGGATTGCGGAGAGGACAACTCATTTCATATACGCAGTAATTTCTGTTCGTTTTAATTTTCAATGTCGCTCCTTACTTTCAGTAAAAAAAAACTAGTTTTTTTATTTAATATATATATATATATATATATATATATATATATATATATGTATATATATATATATATATATATATATATATATATATATATATATATATATATATATATATATATATATATATATATATATATATATATATATATATAATCCTTTTATGTACTTATTGACCTACATATTAAAGATATTGCACGGACATTATTAATTCAGCAAGTTTTTTATGTTAAGATACGTATCATGTTACAATAAGAATTATAGTAACTTGCACCATGATTATTGATTGTGGAGCGAGCACTTGCTGCATAAGCGATGACCGGCTCTATTTTTGTGTGCCCGGTTTTGAACTTTTTAAAATGGCATATAGCGACAGAAAAGGATTCAATCATTGAAACTGCTGCAAAGTTTTTTAGAAAAGATGTAATTAAGCATCTTTTCAAAGATATTATATCTCTGTTACCCTTAGCGATCTCTGAGGTTGTTTTTTTTATAGCTAATCTCATACTCAGAAGTAGAAACTTCCTTCTTTTATTATAAAGCCCATATATAAATAATGTGTGACTTTATTACAGCTGTCTTACTTAACTTACATAACTTACAGCTGTCAATCCATGGGCGGCCAAAATACTTCATCCATGGAGGTATAATCATTGGACCTCTCAACTCATTCCGATACAATGGCTCTCCCAAAATTTTGGTATAACATCTTTTGGGGTTAGGTGAGGGCGAGTTAGGTGTAGTTCCTTAAGGGGACTACTAGAATTTTTAATATTTAATTGAAAGCCCGTTCCGAAGTTTCTAAGATACTCCTTCTAAACATAGTGGCCTGGTGAAATACTAAATAAAGAATACAGGAAAGTCATAATATGCTTTACATTATCAGTGTTACTGCGAAAACAAATTATTTCATTGCAATGCAAAATAATGATTATTCTTTGCATGAAGGTAGAGAGAAATTCTGTAACTTAAAACGTACAGAATTTTGAATTTTGGGTACCTACTAGCAAGGGCGCATCCGTGATTAATCTTCTTTTTTGGAGGGGGAACTGTCAAAACGCATCATAAGCTTGTTTACATGCGTTTTTATTACGTTTCTACGAGTCGGACAAAGATTTCGAGGGAGAGACCTCAAATCCTGTAGCCCTCCCTGAACAAGGCCTTACTGCTGGCCGTGTTAACTCCCTGTTATATTTATGAAGTTTACTTAATTTTGGAAAAAATCATGATAACCATACACTAAGCCTAAGTTAAACTTTAGCCGAAAAAGTCGAGAAACTGGAAGAAAAAACCGAGAGAATCACAAGAGTCTTATCACATTTTTTATAAATTTTCGTTTCATTTCCAGTTTTGAAGTGATTTTTGACTTCCTGATAAAAAAAAATGTCTTTTAAGTAAACATATCGGCACTTTTAAGTTCGTTTATCGCAAATAAATTAAGGATCGTAATTCTACTACTTTCTTTGACTGTCGTTTTCGGAACAAAACTCTGCCATCACTATTGTATTGAAGGAGAATTGATTCGAAGTCAAGCTGTTATTGTTATACGAAGTCTACATAATTTTTATTTTCTGGTGGATCTACTGCGATAAAATAAAAGCTGTAAAAGTAAAAGAGCGTAATGTTACCTTAAAAATATATATTTTTCTCTGTTTTCCCTAATAAGTCATTTTTTTACCCAGACGCCCTTCTCTCCTACACTAAAATCCTCCTCCACTCTGAAACAGTTCTAAAAATGTTGGACATTATTTTGTTACAGCTGGTTTTCAACGAATACGGGTATATTTTATACCCCTATAGGGGTCAATTTTTGGAGTCTACCTGATACTGACTGATATGCAGGACCGAGAATAGAATAATTCCATTCGTATATCATCTATATTTTGTATTTCGCAAAAGTTAAAAACTCATCTTTCATTTTAGTTGATTTCGGGAAACTACCACTAAGCGTCATTGAACCCATTGGTCGTCAGCTTGATGGAATGAAAAGGAAGAGAAAGAAAATAAAGAAACCAAAGTACTTAGTTTATGAAGAACATTACCCAGATATATATTCAGAAAACAGCCAAAAAACGTTTAACGATAAGGATGCTGAGGTTAGTTCAATTACTAGTGACATTAAAGATAAGACAGTTGTTGAAGCTCCAGCGGTTTTGGAAAAACCCCCCATTGACAAGTTTGAAGAACAAATCATCGAAACCAACCCTGAGAACTTGGCTGAGGACACTATAGCCTTATTTTTCGTCGATGACAAGAAAGGCAGCATCCCACCATTACTTTCTAGTCAAGATAATAGACAGACTAGGCTGAGGGAAAGGCCTAAATCTATCGATTCAATAACAAAAAGTACGGAAGGGTTGCATTCTGGTTTTCAGCACAACAATACACGAAAGCTAATACACAACGGCCTAAGTAGACTAAAGCCAGATGGAAATCATCTTAAATACGACGCCTCTGGTAGAAATTCTAGCTCTGCGACTGGTTATACCTTTTTTGTAGAAGGAACTACATTAAGTCCAAGTCGAGTTAACTTTACAAACCCTCTTAATAGCATAACCCAAAATAAAGAACTTGATCAGAATGTCCAGATCCATAAGACCACAGTTCCTTACGAAAGAAATCCAGGCTTTGAAAAAAAACCTAACAATTATCAAATAAGTTTTGATGAAGACAATATTAAAAATAATATATCGCATCCTGAACGTAAAAAAGCTAATAGGAACTTCAGAATCAAATCTAACAGGACGAAAACTCTTAGAGTGGAAGGAAAAACCCAGGCCAAATCACCTGATAACACCTATAAAATCATGCTTCATTACAATACTAAACCAGAACCTAATTATCCATCAAACGGTTACGAGAACAAGAAAGAAGCTTTTAATATAGATTGGTCGAAAAGTTTTAACGTAAAAGACCCAAAACCTGGAGATATAATTTCAAACTCAACACCTCGTATAAATGTGCCTGTAAACACTTATAGCCCTTCCAATAGGAAAGATCACTATCATAAGGAAAGTTATAAAGATATAGGAAGTGAATATGAGAATATATATTCCTCTTCAGTCTCAAATATCACTGATGTGGGTAAACTCCACAGGGATATTGAATCTTACGATAGAAAAGAGTCAGCTTTAGAGAATATAAATTATGGTAACCGGGATTCAAATAACTATGATGAAGGTTCACACTACTCTCTAGTTGGGAATACTGATTATTTGCGTCCGCCAAATACATTTTACGGAAAAGTGAACTCCGATCAACCACCACACGATTACCAGGGGTATTCTCTGGGCTACGACGATAATGCATATAAAATTGATACGACCAGCATAAAGAACAATCCAACTGTACATAATTTGCCTTTTCCATCTTTATCTGGCAACAGTGAGGTTATAAATGGATACTCGCATGCACCATATATAAATGATGAGGGTATGAACAGTGAGGCATTGCTTTCATTTTATGAAGACCAAAGAGAAGATTCTAAAGCATACAAACCAAAAGTAAAAGCAATTGCCCAAACAAACAGCCCGCTAGAAGAGGAATATAACATTGATGTGCGATTTGAGCAGCGTCACCAGACACCATCTGTAGAAGTCGAAGGTGTTTATGGTGATCGTGTAATTGACGTCAATATCAGGGACAAAAGTCCATATTACCTTAGTAATCCTTACTACCATAATAGTAATAAAAAGGACGAAAATCTGGCAAATCAAGGTTATGTACCTACCCGTGACAGAAGTCATGATTTAGCCCCATCGAACAGGGAAAATGAGCAACTGAAGGCTTGGAATCTTAAAGAAAATTATATTTATAACCATTATAGCAACCAACCACATGTTCCCCAACCAAACATAGGATATGGGAACAACAAAAATGAGAATTTTCATTATGGTACAAAACTTAATAACGGTTTTGAATCCCAAGTAGACTATTACAGCCAAAAAGGCTACGACACATTTCCTTTAAGCATAATCGAAACTACCGAGAAAGCATATGTAACTCACAAAAAAGACGAGAATGATTTTAAATTGGATGAAAACAACTGGGAAGTGGATCAGAAAACTGAAGATAGAATGAAAGAATCGTATCAGGATTTTTCAGACCGTAAGTAAGACCCTATTCTAATCTTATTTGGTTGCAAAAGCTGATGTATTTTCCGATATTTTAATAGGCTCTTTCAAATAACCGCAGAGCTACATAAGTTGACAAGCTGTTCTTTGAAATATATATTTTTGTCAACAATTTTACCTCATAAGATAGTTTTCAAGAGACATATAAAACAAAACTACAATTATTAATGCCATGTTAATAGCATCTGTTATTACTTTAATTTCAGAATATGTGACTTACATATCTAGTTTTTTTTATTCCTTCTGGCTTTCGTTTATTCCTTGAGAGTAATTGACTTTTCTTTCAAGATTAAATTATTACAGGACCTTATTCCTGCTTGTACTAGGTTATATGGGCCTTCACTTTTCTTTGAAAAAATTCTTTATGAGAAAATGTTTCATTTTATTAATGTTGTCTATTTTTATTGCTACATTTATTATTTGTTAGCATTCTGGTTTACCATCAAACGGTATTGACTGTACTCTAAATAACAAACCACAAGAAGCGCAACACGCGCTAAAATTTTACCAGAATTATTATTGTTAATTTATTTCCTTCAAAATGAAGAGCATCTAAAAAGAAAAAGATGTCGCCAATGTAATACATAATAACCTAATCCTTTTTTATCCATCTTACAAATTGTCAGATCGTCTCTACGAACCAGAACATATAATGTATCGGAATTTCTAGATTCTGGGTTTTCTGGATAGTAAAGCAGTCCAAAAACAGGAGAGCCCCAGAAAATTTTTCATTCCCAATTTCTAGCACTTTTCAGACCTTCTACAGTCATTTTGTTTTCATGTTTAATCCAAGTCAATTTTAATTTTTATTCTGTTTCTTCCAACATTAAATTTTTTTTTTTTATCGCAAAAGGTCCCAGAAATCTGGAAGCTCAAATTCCCCTTTTTCCGGATTCGTCTGGGGTGTATTGGTCTGGCTTCATATTCCAGATTGCAAGCGAAGAAAACGTAAGACAGATCCCGGAAACTAAGCTTCTGGATATTCAGTGACTTCAAAGTTCAAAGTCACAAAGAAGAGAAAGACAAGTCGCGAGGCATCGGCATTTTTGTAACAATGAACAATGAGAGTCCTAATTCCGGTTATTGAAAAGAAAAACACTGAATTTTGTAGCAAGTGTACTGAATTTGTACCAATTTGGTAAAATAGTACCGAATTTTCGACTTGAAGAAAAAGTTGTAAAGATGTACAGATCGAGGGAAAATGTACTAAATTTGGTATTTAGTCTATCACAACACTGGTCGTTGACCTGTTCTTTTTCTACATAGCAATCATTGGATATAAAAAAATGAAACAGTTATTCGTCATTAGAAATGAATTATTTTACTTCACTTCTGCATGAACAGATACTGCAAAACTCAGGTTAAAACTGCAACCAAAACCGGTCACCTATGTTATCTTTGTTAAGGCTAAACTCCTGGGTGTAGAATTAAATTTTCTTATTATTTTGACGGGGCAGTGGCGTGACTCTGTAAGCTCAGCCAGAGTCGACCCAGCTCTAAATGGTTACCTGGAGAAATCTGGTGAAGGTAAACAGGAAGTGTGTGCGACTGCACAGGATAGCTGCCACCCAACGGCCCATTGCGCTTCCTGGCTGAAGGGTCAAGAAACGGAGCTCAGCACCGCCGTTTTGGACCTTGAGAATCTATAATTGTCATACTTTTTTTTTTACTTCTAATGTAACTACAATAAAAATGACAACAAAATTCTGATTTCAATAATATAAAAGAAATTGTATTTGTATGGTTACTACATTCTATTGTAGTTGCCTTAGACCCCCTTCCCAAATACCTGGAAATTGCTAAACATACCTGGTAAACGGCATTGCTAAACGACATTTCCAATTGTCTCGTTTATAGCTTTTTTTTAAGTTTCTGAAAATTGAAACATGGTGTAATACAAGTTAGTTTACGATTATATTTCGAGCTTCTTTTCTTATTGCTGAAGCATTGTGTAAGATTCATCTGTAATACCAGGCTAAGGAATCAGCGTTCCCCTAAATAGCCCTAGAAAGTTCAACTTATTACCCTTAGCTATTTGTGAGACATTTTATATATTTGGAGCAGGCAAAAAGGATGCACTTAATATCTTGTGAGTTAGCTCAGTATCCTCCCGACATTATATTAAAGGTTTTATGTATTACCCCTTTCCGTGCCTGATATACTCCATTTTGACAATCTAGATGCAGAATTTCTTGGGATTTTATTCCCCTCAATATTCTCTGAAAGTTTCAACTTAATACCCATAAATGTTCGTGAAGAATTGCAGGTAGGTCATTTTGTCAACTAAGATTATGTTCAGTTTTACTTGAAGTCTTTATAATTTTTTCAAGCTTGGACATATTTATTCAGTTAATTTATATTTTTATAGGTAATCTCATTGAAGAAAATGGTAGTAAAGACAAACATAAGCTAGAACAAATGGCTTCAAATTTCAGTTGCAGTGACTATGAACGAGCTGGAATTTATGCAGATGTCAGCACGGGCTGCAAGGTAAATTGCCTAAATATATATATTGTGGCAATATTAAAATGTTTCATTATAGAATAATCCACAAAAGGTATTACGATGCCATTCATACAGTTCAAGCGAACATGGAACGAATGAATCTTTACAACTTACCTCCTCTCAAGATAGTTTCGTACTTTTTCTATTTGTTAAAAATTAAAGCCTAGGACAGGGGAAGGCTGAAGCCCGTCCTGCGCCTCTGAAAAATATTGCACGAAAATATGTATCTTCCTGCTGTTTGATAACTGTAAAAAATCTATCAGAATTTCAAGAACTAAAATAATTATATCTTAAGCAAGATATTATTCTCATTAGTCAGGTATACAGTAACTTCATATCCAGACTTTCTTCCTTTTAAGAAAATTCCAGTCAACTAGACTCAAAAGGAAAGTTTTGACAAAATGTATCAATTTAAAACAGAAAAAAAGGAAATTGAAAGCCACAAAAATAAATATTCTAGTAAATGTTTTTTCTTCACCTTTTCTTTAATCTTGGTTATTATCATTCTATTTCTCTGTCGTTTGCTTTTTGAAAAATGGAAACCATCCAGCTCAAAACAAGTGTGGCTTATTGTAAAGCAGAATGAATTTTCTGGGCTTTATAGGGTTTGATGGTACGTAGCTCAACTCTTATTTGTAGAATTTTTTGTTCAATTTAAGCTGGTCTTGATAATTCATTTTAATTTCTTTCTGTTACAGTAACCAATAATTATTTCCTGTTTCCGAGCTTGAAAAAGAAAACTCATCAAAAATTAATTTAATTCCTAAAATTTATTCATTATTGAAGAAAACGTTGATTTTGAAGGATTGGAGAACGCCATTTTTCGACAGGATCTAAAAATCAGGAAATATTGAACCAAATGAAACTATGGATACATTAAGATCGACCTAAGACTCAAAATCACTGTGATTGTATTTTATCGAAAAACACAATGAAATTTTCCCTCAAAAGATTTTTTTCCCAGGGTTATGTACTCATCGGACTCCCCCAGCTTTAATATGTCCTTGTTTTAATGTATAGTGACTTAAAAAATTGATTTCAGTTTTTCAAGTTGACATCCTAATAGTTTAGTTTCATTGGAGTAGTCTGAATAATCTCTTTTCAGTAGCATTTATAGGAATTTATGACAGTATTGCAAAATTATTTTTTCGTTTTTTTCAGGTTGTCTGCCAAAGAAAAAAAAAAAATTAAAAATGGCTCGGTGATTAAACAGTGTTCACCCTGTACTTTAATGTTTAGTCAATTGAAATTACTTGTAAAAAGAGTTGAATAGCGTTGGTTCTTTTTCTGTTGACTACCCTGCAATATTCCAAATTTGATATTTGTTTAAGAGAATTTGTCCAAGATGGAGTAGTTTCTTCTCAAATATAATGGCTAAAGAAGTTTCAAGTTTTCCTTATAATAATTATAATAATTTATTTTTTACCCGCTTGTTTTGACAATTTAAGCGGAGTAAAAATGTTAAGGAAAGAAAAACAAAATAACACAAACAATACAATCAATACAGTCTAATCAAAGGGTGGTAAGGACCCAAGCGTTGACAGGCCTCAGCACCTAATCTAGCATAGAGTTTTTTATAAACAAAAAATAATATCAGTGGCATAAAACTTTCTAATAGTCTTCTGATTTCTATAAGAACGCGGCAGATACAATAAATAATTGCAATAACGAAAACACAGAACTCTCATACCTTGCAAATCTTGATTATTAAAAAAAGGGCGCAAACCGGAAAGAAACAGTATAGAATGATCACAATATGTAGAATAAAGTCTGGATAAAGCCTTTCGTGAAAATATGCCTCGGTTTGGGACAAGTAAGCTATAGGAAAATAGGAAAGTAAGTTGGTTTATTAGCTTATTGTTTTTTTCTTCAGATTTTACATTCTGACTGTGCTTGACACACTGTGCACTATTACATCTTTAGAAATGCCGGAAAAGTGAAAAAAGAAAGAAAAGAAAGTCATGCATAACATTTCTGAAATTTAACTCTGGCGAATAATTTATATTACTGATTGAGTGCATACTGTAACATAAAATTGGAAACACCAGTAATCCTGGTGTATGGCCCAAATAGGGTCAACACACCCCTACTGCTGTACATTTTCTGAGGAATTCAAATTTTTAAATTTGTCTTTTTAAAAAAAAGTCTTTTTACCAGGACTTATCAGTTTCTACAAAGAAAAATAATAAAAATAAAAAATCAACAAAGATTCGTAGTTTAAATTTCGTGCAGACAAAATGGAACTTTACCATCATTATATCAAATTACACCTGCTTTGAATCATTGGCTAAGATTGCCGTAAAATGAAGAGTAAATAAAGCACAAGGTGGGCCATATTTTCATATATTGTAACACTAAAAGGAAACTTTTAATTTTAGGTGTACCATATTTGCGAATCCAGCGGAAGATCACATTCGTTTGAGTGCCCCACAGGAACACTGTTTGATCAGCGATTTCTTGTGTGTACCTGGGAGTACACAACGTCTTGTTTCAAGGCCAAGGCTTATTATAGAAGAAATGAAGAAATATACACTGGAAAGGAACAGCATGTATATATTTAAGAGTTCATTATTTTTAATATAGAATTAATCATAGTCTATTTTTATACTTTATTTTATACACTAATAAAATACGTAAGTTTTTGTTCAGTTCAGTTTACAGTCATAACATACTTAATCTCTCGTCTCTATGCAAAAAGTGCATGCTGAGTCCCATATAACCTCAAAAATAAATACGCACTATGGCTCTCCCTCCACTTCTCAATACAACCATGGCCCCTACAAAAAAAAAACATCCTTACAAGTCCCCACCTCTTCATCCAGGAGCAAACCACTCCAACCCCCACAAAAAACTCAATAATAGCTAAAATCACTTTTCTAATTAGATTCTTTATTCAAATTAAACTAATTCAAAACAAGATGATTTTTTATTCTCTTTTTGAAAGAACCAAAGGAGCTCCTATCTCTCAGGTCAAGCGGTAGGGTATTGTAAGCCTTAGCACAGACGATGTCAGGCGAAAAATCCGACCTCACTGTTGGCGTATTTCGAATATGGATCTGTGCAGATAGTCTTGTAATTGGAAGACGCTGTTCGGATACCAAACGGAATAGATTCCTAAAAGGCGGTGGAAGCAAGCCGGAGAGAAATCTGAAAGCAAAAACCAAGCAGGAAATCTCAAACAGCGATTTCAGCGAGAGATAATCTTCTGTGTGTTTGATGATCTTCAAGGCATTCTTGTGGATGGAATCCAGTTTTTTCAGATGGGATTTGAATGTTGATTGCCATACCATTGCGCAATACTGTAAGTGGGGTCTAATGAGTGCATTGTAGAGAAGGGTAAGGATTTTATGTGGGAATGTTTGCTTCAGTTTCTTCATGATACCCAGATTCCTTGAAAGCTTTAATTCTACAGCATGGATGTGAGGAAGGAAAGAAAGGTTTTCATCTACTATTACTCCTAAATATTTTGCACATCCATTTACTGGTCGTTGAACCTTTCCACGAGACGTCACAATTCCTGTCATTTCTGGGTGAAGGGTTCCTACCCTAGAAAATAGCAGGATGCAAGATTTTTCTACATTGATGACAAGTTTGTTGGCATCCATCCACAGATAGGTCTCTTCTATGATGTTTTCAAGCTTCCGCTGGAGTGAAGGCATATCAAGTCCGCAGCAGGTAATTGTAGTGTCGTCAGCGAATGCTATAAGTTCATCTTGCTCGTTAGTAATGTCCTCAGATGTTTGATCAAGGCATAGGTTACAGCATTTTTGGTCGTCATGATTCGGATTAAGGATACGAGTTAGGTCATTTACATGGACTAAAAACAAAAGAGGACCGAGGATTGATCCTTGAGGCACACCGAATTTCACAGTAGTGTCGTTTCTTGGGTCGTCACCAATGTAGATGCACGTATTTTGAAGGTAAGATTCAAACCATTGAAGGGCTATCCCTCTCACTCCAATATGTTGCAGCTTTCCCAGTAAGATTGTATGATCCATGCTGTTAAATGCTTTCTTGATGTCAATCAATATAGCAGCTGGCAGAAGACCTGAGTCAAGTGCTCTGTTGATGAATAAGCTTAAGGATGCCAGAGCATCTTCTGTTGAATGACCAGGTCTGAAGCCGAACTGACGACTATTAAAAAATCCTTTTTTTTTCGAGAAACTGGTAAAGTAGTCTTTGTAAGGGTTTTTCAAAAACTTTTGAAAAAACAGATAATATGGATATGGGTCGGAAGTTTGATGGATCGTCATGAGGGTCACCTTTATGCAGAGGGATTATTCTTGCTTTTTTTAGTATCGAAGGAAAAACACCACTTCTTAGAGACAGGTTTATCAAATAAGTTAATGGCTCTAGGATAGAAGGGAGGACTGCTTTCAGGGCTTTCGTTGTATCCGGTCAAATCCAGATGCTGATGTGCCTTTCAAGGTCTTCACAATTAGCTCTACTTCAGTTGATGTCACAGGAATTATTGCCATTGATTTGGTGCATGCTGAGCCAAGGTAATGCTTGTAGGGTTTGTGGGGACTTTTCGCAGAATTAGATGTAATTCCTCCTATCCTTGCGAAAAATGTACTGAGTTCTTCTGCAACCTGAGTGGGTTCCGTAACAGCCTCCCCGTTGACAAAAAGTCTGGAAGGCAATTCTACTTTCTTATCATTTGGTCGCAAAACCGAATTAATGACCTTCCAGACTTTTCGTCCATCCTTCCCACTTTCAGATATTTTATTATTCACATAAATTCTTTTTGCTTTCCTCAGAACTGAATGAAGGCATTTCTTATACGTCTCATATCTCTCTAGGTTTTCTCGGTTTGGGTGGTTTCTGTAATTTGCCCATAACTTATTTTTCCTATTTATGCATATGAGTAAGCTTTCGTTAACCCATGGACATATTGGGGTATTTTTTCTTCCACGGTTTCTTGGTTTCTCTTTAAAACAGCATGCTTTATATGCAACTACAAACGCATTGTGGAAAATTTCAAAACCTTCGTTCACATCTTCATTTGCTAGGACACTGTCCCAAGAAACTTTTTTAACTCATCATTTAACAGTTTAAGATTCTCCTCTTTAGGATTAATTACTTGTAGACCCTGGTTAGTTCTTACGAGTGGAGTTGGCATCCTCGCCGTGTTGAAGGCATTGTGTATAGGAAAATGATCAGATGTGTTGCTGGTGATGACTGATACCTTCGCCGGACATAATGTAGAAAAAATGTTGTCAATCAGTGAGTGTGTACTTTCTGTTACTCTGGTTGGAATTGTAATTGAAGGGTAAAGATTAGACCCTGACATAATAGTGAGAAGATCCACTGAGCTATTTCTTAGAGGAAAGGCTAGATTAATGTTAAAATCACCCATGATGATCACATCTTGGTTCTGGTTTCCTATCAGCTGTAAAATCTGAGTTAGTATATCCATAAAAGCAGAAACAGAACCAGAGGGTGAGCGATATTTTCTCCAATCAATATCTTTTTCTTAGAAGGCCCATATAGCTCAAGGAAAAGTGATTCAAAAATGCCTTCAACATTCCGGCTCAGTTGATTGTTAATATGCACAGCATATTCATTCCTCGCATAAATAGCCAATCCTCCTCTGCGAGCTTCTTTTCTATGTAGAAAATTTGATTTATAGCCTGGGATATCTAGGAGGCTATCTGTTTGTCCTGTAAGGAATGTCTCACATAATCCAATTATGTTGGGTTGCAGTTGGTGGCACATTGAAGTTATTTCCATAAACGACGAACATAATCCTTGACAGTTAAGGTGGAGCACAGAGAACTGAGATTCAGAGTGCCCCTTGGTTAAATCTATTAAATCAACATATTTACTTCTAGGATAATTACTTTCACTAAATAACGGCAAATCATCTTCATTACTTATTTTTTCATCAAAAATTTTCTCTAAGCCCAAAAAAGAATTCTCTAACTTTTTTAACCGGTTATAATTTTTTGGCAATGACGAAGTGATTAGCCCCCGGGATGAAGGATAGGAACTCATTACTTACCTAGTAGTTTGCAGGGGACAAGGCCATATCTCGAAGTGAAGCAAAAGCCATGAGACATACACACACCCGTAGGAACTTTATTTGAACTCTGAAAGAGAAAAACAAAACAAAGAAAATGGAATATCATGGATAAAAAAAAAGCACTGAAATACACGTTTTAGACAGAAAAATGTAAGCAAGCGGCAATCAACTTGTAATGACAACTACATATAAAGGAGAAAAATATAAAATATATAGAAAAATTAAGGAATGTTCAAGAACTTAATCAACATCCGACCGTGGCAAGGATGGGGGAAAATCAACATAGAAATCTAATCAATTGGCAATCAACTTATACTGACAAAACTTATGAATGAAAGGAACACACACAATTATGACTCTGAGTCTAATTCCTCGGGTTGGATAGTTGGCACTTTAACTGGGTCAAAGCATTCATCTAGATATTTCGCCCACTGTGAAGTTTTAGACTTTTTAACATCCAACCACATTCTGACGCCTCGTTGGACAAGACGAGTTTCTGCAACTTTCTCAGCTGTCACCTTAGATGTTTTTAGCTTATACCCTAATGACAAAAGTTCCTTTCTTCTTTTACCAAGCTCCGCTGGTAGGTCCGTCGATATACTGAACCCCGTTTTCTTAAATTTTCCACACTCCTTCATGATCATCGACCGGTCAAAGCCATCTAGGCTTACACAAATAGGCTCTACAACCTTTTTTCGCTGTGTCCCATTTCAGAGGCTCAGAACACTCTCTGGGTTCTGGTCGACTAGATTTCTTTGAAATATGATAAATGGCACTCATACGTATTTGGTTAGCGTTGGATATTCCAAGCTTAGCCTCAAAAAATGAGGCTACAGTCTGCCGAAGATTTTCTGAGCCTTGCGGCGCTTCAATTCCGTGTATAATGATATTATTTTTTCTTATATATAGTTCTGTTCGTAAGGTAGAAGTCTTCACTTGGACGAGCTCAGTCTTGAGCAATTTATTTTCTGCTCTGAGTAGTTTATTTTCAGTCTGTAACTGCGAAATTAACTGTAGCATTTCGTCCATCCTCCGGTCAAAATGCTCTTTTGTCACTGCCATTACTAATTTCTGACGACAATGTCGCTTTGCCTATCTAATATACTAAAATATCATCGAGTGAAACTTATTCGCAAGGGCCCCGTTTTGTAATAAAGCCAGTTATTACTAGGGCCCGCTTTCATCAAATGCAAATCTGAAATCCTATTCAATCGAGCTTGTTCTCAGTGAAAAAACACTGTATCTTAGGGGCGTGGCTATAGCAAATTCACTTTGCACAGCGGAGAACCACACTGCTGCGGGGCACCTGGGAGAATGACCTTAAATAAAATAAAGAATCAGCTAGACTTACGTTGCATAACCAAAGTGAAGTGTTGCAGCACCCTTTGTCGGCTTCAAGTGTTGCAGGAGCAACACTCTGGTCAGGAATATAAGGAAGGAATCTATAAATTCTCATATTGATTTTTTAGCCAATTGAACATTAAGTGTAAATGTTACCGTGAATGTCCGGAATCTGGTTAATGTCCAGATTCAGCAGTGACTGTCCGAAATTTCTTTTTCTCCAATTTTATTAGTTTTCAATTTGTTTTGCGAGTCAGCTTTTTCAGTCATATGCAAGCTATGATGGTAAAATTTAAAGTTAGATTAGATGATTCTTGTTTAGGTTAGATTTGTTTCTAAATATCGGAAATGGGTTAAAAACGTAACCTAAGCTAACCTAACCAAAGGTTAGCCAAGTGGCCATATACATTTCAGAGGTGGCTCAATCAATTGGAAATCGGAAGTTCTAAGCCCTTTTTAAGAGTCAAAAGTGTTCAGAGGGCAACTAGCCCTCCTCATGCCCTCTTTTCCCTAAATACATCCAATTGAAATTTTGGGATAGCCATTTCGTTGAAATTAATCAATAATTCAAATTGTTCAAATTAAGAATATATCCGGATTGACATAACACCCCCTCTTTTCCCAAATGCATCCGATCGAATATATCCATTTTGTTCAAAATAGTCCGAAGATCATATAACAATGAGTTCGCGGTTGAGATAATCCTCCAAAGCCCGAGGCAAGGCTTATAAGTTAAACCCCAGGGACATGTAAGGTTTTTATGGAAGGGATGGCATAATAAACTTTGGAGTAGCTTCGCTTGATTGGAAATAGACAGTTCTAGTTTCATTATTGCAACTAGAAGTTCTAACGCCAATTTTAGAGTGAAAAGAGATTGGACGGCCACCTCAAGCAGGGCTGTAAGTTGGGCGATTCGTTCATTGCTTCCAAATACTATATGTCGATGAGAAAGATGGGCGTGTTTGACCTTTACTTTCGAAACTGACGAAGGGCATTCAGGTGAGCTTTTCAGAGTATGACAAGGGGAGCGCTGAACTAAATCAGAACACGTTATTCACATACGGGTTGTCAAAAGGGCTTAGCTCAGGAATGATTGAGTATTTTAATATGGAAGTTTCAGGAAATGATAAGGGTGATGATCACTACTACTACTACTAGTAGGACTATTGCCACTACTACAACAGCTACCACTAATACCACTGCTACCAGTACTACTATTACTACTACTACCACTATTACCACTAAAACTACTGCTTCTTTCGAAAGTACTACCAAGGCTGATGACATTGAAATAGACATCTGAGGAAATGTTGAGGGGAAAGTTGAACTAAATCAAAACGTATTATTTGCATACAGATTGTCAAAACGACATATCACCAATATTTTTGGAACGAATTATCCAATAAAGGTAAAACTTACGGGGCATCACGAGGGGGATGTTCAACTCTCCAAAAGGCAGCATATTGATGCTATTATTGCTGTTAATACTGCTGCTTATATTGTTACTACTACCACTAGTACAACACTGTTACTGCTACTACTTCTCATACAATTTCTCCTACTAGTATGATTCTAGTACTATTCGTATGAAGCTGAAATTTGAGAGAATATTGAGGAGGAAATTGAACTAAATCAAAACACACTATGTGCATTCAAAGCGTGCGTAGCTGTGTTGGCCTCAGACGGCTTGGTGCTGCAGTGAGTTGTTGGCAGTAGTAGTAGTACCATGTGGAAGCAGATCGCCAAAATGGAGAATATCAAGAATGGATTTGAGTGATAAGTTGGAACTTTCAGATAATGCTTAAAGGGGACAATTAATTGACCAAAATACAATAGGCGCACGCTACTACTAATAATACTATCATTGCTACTTTTACTACTACTACTACCACTATAATTACTACTTCTATTGCAACTACTTGTAAGACTAAAAGTATTAAGAGGAAAATTTCAGGAAGAATATGTATATACAGTCGATCCAACGGGAATATCGGCAGTGGCTTAGCAATGGTTAATTGTATCAGGTTGAAACTTCAAGGACTTGATGAGAGGGATGTTCAACTGACCAAAAGCAATGTGGTAATATTACTGCTGCAACTAGAACTAGTAGTATTACTGTTGTTACTACTAATAGTATTAATACTACAGATGGGGAGTGAACAGAATCACAATACGCCGTCTATATGAAGGTTATCGAAAGGGCGTATCAGCAATATCTTAGGAACGGTTTGGTGTGTGAAGTTGAAACTTGCACATCTTTTTGTAGGGGACATTGAACTAACCAAAAGAACATATTTGCATCCTAAAACTACAGCTTCCACTCGTACTACTACTGCTAATACTATTACTACTTCTACTACTACAGTACTGGTATTAAAGCTAAGACTACTATTATTAATTCTACTGCTACTACTTCTACTATTACTACTAAAACTAAGGGTATTAAAGACAAAAATTTGAGAAATTTCGAAATAGTATTGACCTAAATCAAAACGCAATATGCATATACAGGTTGTCAAGAGGATGTATCAGCAATGATTCAGGAACGTTTTATGGTATTAATCTGAGACTTTCAGAGTGTGTTGAGTATTATAGGCCACGCAGCAATATCATAGATATTAATATGATAGAAACTTTTAAAGGAGCAAATTCTATTGGAATTTAAGTTCTAGTGTCCTTTTCAATAGCTAAAAGTGATTGGAGGACAAGCAGCCCTCCTCCAAAGCACATTAATTTTACAAACACACGCTATCAAAACTTTGATTTAACCATTTTGTTCAGCATAGTTGAGCGATCCACTAACTGGGTCTCAAGGGATAGTGAGTATGTCAACCCTGCACTCTTACGCAATTTGCCCATTATGCTTTAAAACTAATTGTTGCTTTAAAATTAAATTAAAAGGCTCTGTGTGTATTTTGGTTGCTAATAAGACATCTCAGCAATATCCCATGAACGACTCAGTATTAAGTTGAAATTTTTAGGACTACTACTATTACTACTTATGCTCTTACAGTGTAAGCAAATCAAAAGAATTTAAGTGTATATAGGTTGCCAAAGAGCACAGATACAATTTTTTTTGGAATATTATTAAGTTTTCTGGTCAACTTGAGGAGGTAAATACTGAATTAAGCAATACTATGCGTGTCCAGATTTTATAATGGGTATATGTTGTTAAAAACTTTTTGAAAAATTTCCTAAAACGAACAAATAGTAAGCCCAACTTTGGAGTCTTATAACAAAAAAAAAAAAAAAAAAAAAGATTAAAAATATTATTTTATTTTTCCATGAAAGAGACTATGTCTATAGAAAACGAATAGAAATTAATTTTCAAGGAGCAATAAGTTATTCAAGGAAAAGTGAAGGGGTTCCATTAAACCCAAAATGAGGAAAAATAAATTCAAATAATCTTCCAAGCATAAAACTACCACAAATCCTCAGAAATGAATTAATGAAACCTAAAACGAACAGAGATTACAATAAACAACCGAGTTCACTCAAAACGAGATGAAATTAACATGAGTAAGACTGACATCCCCCATGACTTCTGAAGACAAGAACAAAATTTGCAATTTAATAATAAAAAAAATGAATGGGGTTGAAAGTTTAATAAACATTTAGTGATATTTATTCCTTAAAGTCTTAATATCTTTTTATTTATTTAAATTAAAAAGTGAAAAAATTTGAAACATATTTTGTTTTCAGTCTTCTATCGTTTTTCATGGGCTTGTTTTTCTTTTTTAATAATTTTTTTTTTTACAGAAATATCATCGACTTTTGAAAATTCTAGTATAAGCCGTAGTTTTCTTGTGTGACACCGAACCAGTATTTTGACTCAAAAAGTACTAAACAAAATTCTAAACACGCTAATATTCTACATAAAACAACATTGACCAGTGTTTACTCTGTGTGGCGCATGACACCCACGAACGAGTATGACATACAGTAAGCAGATATCACTTATAAATTGGGCATAACTAAATGAGTAGGGGATCAGTTTAAAACTTCTTATGAAATTTCACCACTCTATGATGAGTAATAGTTAAGTTATAGTTCACAGCTCAGTCCCCATCTGAAATTTCGATTGTTCTATTTATTTTTATTTTTTTCATTTGGAGCTATGCTCTTCTAAAACCTGCATGGTATATTTACCAATATTGCCGCATCTCTTACCCGTCCTGGTACTGGATACAGGGAAATACACTGGAATTTTAAATCTTGGGTCACTGATAAAATAAATCTAAAAGGTTTATAATTTATTATTAAAAGGGGTTAGGCGAAAAGCCCGCAGGACTTTTCCAAAAATTAATTACATAAAATTATCCGAAAAAGAAGTTTTTTAAAGAAAAGTCAGGCCCATATTAAGCCACCAGCAGAAATAAATTCCTATTTAAGAATAAAGGAAACCCAAAACGAACAGGAATTGAAATAAACCATCATAGAATACAGAGATAGAAGGTCTTAATATAGATGCTTAAATAAGTCTTAAAAACTAGTGAAAATTAAATTGAATGTTCAAGTCAAGCTTAAAAAAAAAAAAATATTACAAAAGGGATTTTGGATACTGCCCTATTGCCCCCTTCCCTAACCGTAAAAGTCTAGAGTTTATTGCATCGTTTTCGTTTTATTGAAAACTATATGCATCTTGAACATTATGCTTTTGTTTTTCATAGCATCACCGACAAATAAATATAAAATCACAGTATCAATCAAGATGACTAGAAAGAAGTAACAAAAATAAACTGAATTCTTAACATATAATAATATTAGTTCCTGGAAACTGAGCAATTCAAAATTTTATTTCGCAGTCATTTCCACTTTTATTTTCCAATGTTTTAAATATAAAAGAAAATATTTGTGATATATTTCGTTTCAGAAAAGCGCAAATGACGCAACCAGCTTTAGACTTTTACGGTAAGGGAAAGAGGGAAAAAGCAGTAGCCAAACTCGTGTTTGTAGCGATTTTTGTTCGTTTTAAGTTTGACCTGAAAATTCAATTTAATTTTTTCTCATTTTCAGATTCGTTTATTAATCTATCTCGAGAGACATGGCTATTAGATCTTGTGACTATTCTGAATCAAATGATTTTTTTTTTAGATTTCATTCAATGCAAAGGAGGACATCCAAAAACGGAGGAGGGATGCTTGTTGCTCTACGTTACTTTTTCAACTTCCCTTAAAATGTGATGTTAAAGTTCCAACTTAATACCCTTAGACATTCCTTAGATATTGCTATTGTAGTCTTTTGACAACTCTTCCGTAGATAGTGTGTTTTGATTTTGTACGACATCCTCCTCAATAATTGCTAAAGGTTTTTATCTTAATACCTTTAGTCTTTTTAGAAAGACTAGTCTTTCTTAGACTAGTCTTAGTAAGTCTTAGAAAGACTTAGTCTTTTCATCCATGGACATAGTTATTCCAATGTTCGACTAATTTGAACAGAACCAATTTGAAAAATTTTGAATATTCAAAAATTTTGTTCAGATTTTTTTGGGTTGATTGCAGCTAAAAAAGGCATGAGTAAGGACTGGTTACCCTCAGATCATTTTTCGACTTTCCCCTCAGCATGCCCTGAAACTTTGAACTTAATACCCTCAGCAGTTCTGGAGCAGTTTTTACTAACGATAATTCCTGTAATTAAAAAGGATAAATTGTATAATTTACATTCATTGCCCTTGGGTTTTGGGAGGCATTGCATCCCCAGAGGCATAGTTACTAGACCGTTTGAACAAAATCACTTCTTCAGAATTTTTATCAGTATTGAGAGGAGGGAGCATGTAAAAAGGGCAACGGGGCTTGTGAACCTCTAACCACTGTTCAACATCCCCTGTAAGTGTCAACTTAATATCCTCAGCCGTTCTTAGACATTGCTGATACACCCTTTTGACAGCCAGCAGGCACATAGTATGTTTTGATTGAGTTCGGTATTCCTTTCCAAAGCTGTGGAGGGTTATATCATCCTCATAGACATAATTACTTTACCTTTAGACTTTTTTTTCAACAAGATTGTTATTTCAAAACTTTAATCGAATGTATTTAGAGACAGATCAGCTAAAAAGGACACGAGAGGAGGCTGGCAAGCCTTCAACCACTTTAAACATCCCCCTAGACACGTCCTAAAAGTTTCAACTCAATACCCTCAGCCGTTCATAAGATATTGTAGATCCGCCTTTGAGACAAAACTGGATGAACACAGTGGCTTTTGATTTAGTTTAAGATACCCCTCAAAATTCTCTTAAGTTTTGGAAGTTTCATTTTAATACACTTGACCTTTTCAGATACATCCAGAATAAAAACGTCCTTGTTTTCTTAACGATAAATCCTGCATGTAAATAATAGATACATTGCATAGCTTAAAATACTTGCCCCAGACTATGGAGGTGAGGCATCCCTGGAGGTATAGCTATTAGACTGTAGCAAGAGGGGGCACATAAAAAGGGGTAAGGACGGGGAGGAGCTGTTCACCCTCTAATTTCTCTTTAACATCCCCTCAACATACCTTGAGAGTTTCAACTTAACACTCTCAGCCTTTTTTTTAGATATTGCTCATATTCTCCTTTCACAACCAGCAAGGACAAAGCGTGTTTGACATCCCTCTCAACATTTCATTGAGATAGTACCTCTAACATACCCTCTTTTAATAAAAGCTTATTTGTTATTAATTAAAAGCTTATTTGTTTGCCATAGACAACTTGCATAACTTACAGCCCTTGAACCGGTGGCAGGAGAAGGAGGGGGATTGTGAACAGCAGAGGTATACTTTTTTTCTTTGGACTATTTTGAAAAAAGGACTATTTTAAAATTTTGATCGGATGCAATTGGGGAAAAAAAGGGCGTGGAACAGTTGCCTTCTGATCACTTAGACTCTTAAAAAGGGCACGGGAGCTTTCAATTTCCGATCGAATGAGCTCCCTCAAAAATTCCGAAGTCTATACGACCACTCTTCTATAGAACTTTATATATTAACAATGGTTAACTTGCAAAACATACAGCTTTTGCCCAGGGGTTGATAACCTCAGAGGCATGGTTATTTGAGCTTTGGACTATTTCAAACAAAAGGCAATCTTGAAATTTTGACCGGATGTATTTGGATAAAAGGGAGAATACAGAGAGGGGGGGGGGCTGGTTGCCCTCCAGCCATTTTTGATTCTTAAAAAGGGAAATAGAACTTTCGATCTCCTCCGAAGTTTTCTCCGAGATTTATACAATCACCCTTTCCATTAAAACGTTGTACGTTGACAATGGGCAACTTTAATATCTTACAACCCTTTCCCCGGTGACTGTGGTGTTTTTTCAGCCCTGGAGACAAAGTCTTTTGTCCTTTGGACTATTCTGAACAAGACACCTCTCAAAACTTTGACCTGATTCTTTTGGGGAATATATTGCTAGGTATATACTGCATCAATTGTCGGCACATTTCGGCAAAAATTATTTACGTGCCTTCTTAATTAGCTTTGGTCGAATATTGCTTCTTCTTAAAAACAATTGTGTAAAAAACTCGGCAGTTGATTAATATAATCCCACAGGAAAATCATACAAAAGATAAATTTTATTTTCAAATCATACTTAAAATGACCTATTGTAAAATGATAAAATACCAAAAATTATTAACGTGCCTTAATTAGCCCTGGTCGAATATTGCTTCTTCCTAAAAACTTTTTTGTAAAAAACCCGGCAGTTGATTAAGATAATTCCACAGGAAAATTATACAAAAGTTAAACTTTATTTTCAAATCATACTTAAATGACAAAACGGCAAAAATAATTTACGTGCCTTAATAGCTTTGGTCGAATATTGCTTCTTCCTAAAAACATTTGTGTAAAAAATTCGGCAGTTGATAAAGATAATCCCAAAGGAAAATTATACAAAAGATAAACTTTACTTTCAAATCATACTTAAATGACAAATTGTAAAATGACCAAACGGCAAAAATAATTTACGTGTCTTAATTAGCTTTGGTCGAATATTGCTACTTCCTAAAAAACATTTAAAATCATACTTAAAATGACAAAAACATTTTCAAATCATACTTAAAATGACAAATTGAAAAATGACAAATTATCAAAATCTATTTACGTGCCTTATTTATTTAGAGATTATTTAGGAAGAATATTGCTTCTTCCTAAGAACATTTGCGTAAAAAACTTGGCAATTGACAAAGATAATTCCACAGGAAAATTATATAAAAGCTAAAATTTATTTTCAGATCGTACTTAAAATGACAAATTGTAAAATGACACAATATACAAGAATTATTTACGTGCCTTAATTAGCTTTGGTCGAATATTGCTTCTTCCTAAAAACATTTGTGTAAAAAATTCGGCAGTTGATTACAGTAAAAACTTTAGCGTAAAGAGTGGGGCGTTGAGGAGGAAAAGCCCCTTTCATATATGGAGTAATTTCTGTTCATTTTAAGTTTTAATGTCGCTTCTTACTTTCATTTAAAAAAACTTGTTTTTTTTGTTTAATTTCTGGACGTTTTTGAATTAATGCATGTTTTGATCTTGGCTCTCCGCACATAAATAATTAAAACGAAATTTGCATATTAATTTTTTTTTTGGCTAAATGGCTTTTTCATAGTTTTAATTGGAAGATTTTGAGAAAAAAGGAGCAAGGGAGGAGGCATAGTTGCCCTCCAATTTTTTGATTACTTAAAAAGGCATTAACTTTAAATTTTTTACGAACGTTTTCATAAGTAAAAAATATACGTAACTTACGAATTAACTTACGTAGCGAACTAGCGTATTCGTATGTTTTTATTGCGTATATGAGGGGGCTCGCCTCTCGTCGATACCTCGCTCTTTACACTAAAGCTTAAATTTTGTCCCAATTCCTTAAGAATGACCCCTGAATCTCAAAGGCCGTAAAATAAGTAGTTGTAATTACTAAAAACGCTTTAGCGTAAAGAGCGAGGTATTACGAAGAGGTAAACCCCTCATATGCGTTATAATGTCTGTTCGTTTTCAGTTTTAATGCTGCTCCTCACTTTCAGTAGAAAAAAACTTTTCATATTTATTTTTTCATTGTTTTTTTTAAATGATGCTAGAAAATCCTGCGCCCCCTCCATTGAAAGTCTCTTCCCCATGAGAAGTTCCTCCATGGAAAGATCCTCCCACGTAACCCCTCCCCTCAAATCCCCCCCAACCAAAAAATCCCCCTGAAAACGTCTGTACACTTCCCAGTAACCATTACTATATGTAAACACTGGTCAAAGTTTGTAACTTTCAGCCCCTCCCACGGGGACTGCGGAGGAGTAAGTCGTCCCTAAAGACATAGTTATTAGGTTTTTCGACTATAGTGAATAAAATGGCTATCTCAGAATTTTGATCCGGTGACTTTGGGGAAAAAATGAGCGTGGGAGGGAGCCTAGGTGCCCTCCAATTTTTTTGGTTACTTAAAAAGGCACTAGAACTTTTAGTTTCCGTTAGAATGAGCCCTTTCGCGACATTCTAGGGCCACTGAGTCGATACGATCACCCCCTAAAAAAAAAACAAAAAAAAAACATGCATCCGTGGTTTGTCTTCTGGCAAAAAATGCGAAATTCCACATTTTTGTAGATAGGGGCTTGAAACTCCTACAACAGGGTTCTCTGATACGCTGAATCTGATGGTGTGATTTTCGTTAAGATCGTATAACTTTTAGGGGGTGTTTCCCCCTATTCTCTAAAATGGGGCAAATTTTCTCAGGCCGTTAACTTTTGATGGGTAAGACTAATCTTGATGAAACTTATATATTTAAAATCAGCATTAAAATGCGATTCTTTTGATGTAACTATTGGTATCAAAATTTCATTTTTTAGAGTTTCGGTTACTATTAAGCCGGGTCGCTACCTATTACTATTACTACCTTACTATTAAGCCGGGTCGTTACCACGAACTGTTTGATCATACTTAATATGACAAATTAGCAAAAATTATCTACGTGCTTTATTTATTTCGGGATTATTTAGGAAGAATATTGCTTCTTCCTAAAGACATTTGTGCAAAAAACTCGGCAGTTGATTAAGATAATTCCACAGAAAATTATACAAATAATAAACTTTATTTTCAAATCATACTTAAAATGACAAATTGTAAAATGACAAAATAGCAAAAATTATTTACGTGGATTAATTAGCTTTGGTCGAATATTGCTTCTTCCTAAAGACATTTGTGTAAAAAACTCGGCAGTTGATTAAGATAATTCCACAGGAAAATTATGCAAAAGATAGATTTTATTTCCAAATCATACTTAAAATGTAAAATTGTATATCCAGTATATAAACAGGTGGCGACAAAAATCCGTCACCATTAGTCAGGTTCGTTGAGGCCAAAACCTGCTTTATCATCGATATTTATCAATATTGTGTCTTAGCATCGGTGTTTAGGGTCTTAAGGCATTACTTGTGTGAATACCTGACAATTCCCATAGTTTATAGCCCCCCAAAAAATCCTGACATAAACTCCGGTGACATCCATGCCCAAACATGACGTCAAATCAAAATAAAATGTAGAACATTGAAATTACCCTAGTTTAAGACCCTTCACAGAGACTTGCAGTCCCCCTCTTGACAAACAAGGGACAGCACATTGATGGATGCCCAGCACTGATTTTTTTGCTTTTTCCCCCTAGCTCCAACAAACTACAGTAAGGTGTTACAGGGACGACAAAGGATTCGAATGAAAATTAATGTTAATTCCCACGTATTTGAATAGACTGACACTAATGATACCCCGTTTGAGGATCATATGCCAATCGCAGAATAGAGAGTTAGGCAATTCTTCTTGAGAAAACTGTTATTAATAGAAATTGCTTAAATAAATGCAAATTCTATTGGTCCCTGGGTAATTTTTTTCTAAATATTATAATAGAATGATTAAAGAAATAATATTTCAGCCTGGATGGCAGAATAAAATTCAAAACGCATTCGATAGGTAAGGGCAATCCTCATCTCCACTTTTTTCTAAAAAGAAGAATGCGAAACTCAAACATTTACGTTGATAGATATTAAAAGATCTTGTTTTAATCATTTTGATGGAAATTGATAATTTTCCTTTTCTCATTAAAAGAATTTTAATAGTCATTCGCAACGGTTTAACTTTATCCATAATATGCCGCGTAGACATTAGAGCATATTTCATTTTAGGACGTTTGGATTGCAACAAACAGTTTAACGGAGTAGAATATAGGCTATATCACACGAAAGAAAAACGTTTAAAATGCCAGCAAAGAGGCGAAAAGTTTAATTCTGTGTATTATGCCACTTCTCACAAAGGATCTCTTATAATATGCCGCTAATCCCACGGAATTCTTACGCGTAATCTCTATGAAATTCTTATCTATAATAGCTGAGGCACATTCATTTTTAGGAAAGCTGGAACAAGGTCAAAAGCGTAAAGTTAAAAAAGAACTTCCTAAATGGGTTATCGTTTATTAAAAAAAAATGTAAAGACTAAAATTGAAACTTAAAACCCCATAAAATCATGGACTGTAGAATTATTTTCTTATTCGTTTCTACTTAAACCAAACATTTTACTAATTTAAGCAAAAAAAAAAAGGTGCAATTAGGCACCTACTGTAATACACAAGACAGAGGCGTAAAATTACATTTCTAAAATTGACACATACCACCAGTCATCACTGATAATCACTGTTTGTGATAAGAGTCAGGTTTCATATAGATTATAATCTCTTTTAAATTCATAGAAGCCCCCATCCCCTTAAAACAACAAACCAATAGTTTCAATTCTGCAATGCTATCTCTCATAGAGTCTATTAAAGAAAAATACGCCTCGATTTCTACTTCTGAAGTGAAAGTGAAGTAAAATTTTACAAAGATGTCTCTGATATACATTTGCGGTAAGAGGTTCACCCCTGGTTTTCATTTATGCCAAGATTGAGCCTCTAAGTCAACAAAATCCACAAATCTCTATTCTCCAAGCTACTGCTACACCCACCATACTAAATACCATGTAATCTTATTTGGAAAAATAACAGGAACAGCACTGGTTTTAACAAACTCCGGCAAACTGAGCCCTTAGTGCGAAATTATTAGTGCTTCTCAGATTGTCAGTGATGATTCTTTACTACAGCCTGCCTACTATCAAGTTTCTTCAGACTATACCGTCTACTCACAAAAAGAAAGAAAGAAAGGCTTGTATGAAAATAAGTACTATTTCAGAAATCTAGTAAACTATTCAAAAACTCGTTTATATACGGTGCAACTCTCTCTGGGTGCTCAAGATGAACCCAGTGTCCCCCATCTACTTCTAAATAATTAAAACTTTTGCAATATTTAGGGTAAAGGTCTCTAAATTCACGGTAAACTTCGTCTGGTTCATAACTTGGCGCATTTTTTGACTTAATTAGCAATAACTCACATCTGATATTCTTCAGTAGTTTCTGTTGTTCTGCTATAGAAAACCTTTGGATACTTGCGGTATTTTGCCGCAAGTCTCTAGTAAAATAATATCCTTTTCCATTGGGCGCCTTAGCTGCGCCTCTTTTCAATAAAACTCTAGCACCCTCAGATGATAAATTACCAAGGGTTCCTTCAACGTATCTTTTAACCAAAGTTTCCATAGGTACAGCTTGAGGTTTAGAATTGAGCATTTTATGCTCGGCTAATAAATTTTCTTCAATTGCTTCTCCGATATCTTGCGTGTGCCACGCAAGCGGCACTGTTACTGGCTTTACCATATCTAAACTCACTAGCTTTTCAACTTTCGCTGGAAATACAGAAGCGTAAACAAGACCAAAACCACCTCCCATACTGTGTCCTATCATCGAGAATTTGTCTAAATTAAAATATTGAGCTATTCGGTGGTATTGAACTACTAAATCCCAAACGTTGTACAACATTCCTGGTGGATAAGGTGTAGAAAATCCATGTCCTGCAACGTCAAGAGCGATGTATCGGAATTTCTTGTTGAGAAGTGGAATAAGTCGATCGAAAGTTCCAGCATTGTCCTGCCATCCATGGTAGCACAGAATGGGATTTCCCAACGGATTGCCCCATTCTTTAGCTATAACAAAAGATACCAGTAAATAAATATAACTGACACGCTGTTTTTAAATGATCATTGCTAGTGTATTGTTAATAATCTAAAAACCATACGACGCAAAACTAGAAGCTATAAAAAAAAACAGACAAAATTTTTAAAAACAGAAAATAAAAACGTTTTACTATAGATTGAGATTTTACCATATAAACAGTTGACTCTCAAAATGCAATTCAGAGTAGCCCCCATTCAAATTAAGACAGTTAATACGGTGCACCAGCTTACCAATACCCCATAAATAAAGCTTTGTCGCCTAACACTTCAACCATTTCTCTTAAAATGGATGTTAAGTCAAGCACATACGCAGGTAGGAGGCTGGATTCAGACCCATACACCCTCCCAAATTCCAAGATTCCTGTAATTTCTTGTATTTTCCCATATCATTTACCAATTGTTTGTATTTTCAAATATCTTTCAAACTCTCTCGAAAGTCCTGTACCCCCATTTTGTCTAAGCGTTCTCCCACTCAGTGCCTATTTAACTACGGTGGCTAAAAGCTCTCTTTGTTTGCATAGAAAAAATACAACGGAAAAAAGACCTTCTTAAAAACTACCCACCGAAAAACTTGTTCCTGGAAAAGTAGGACCAGGAAAAGTCATTCCCACTGAAATATAATACATGGACAACTGACCACAAGAAAAACTTCTACTACAAAGGCTGTCTCCATGGAAAAATAACCCTTGCAAAACTTATACAAAAAAAGGTCTATTTGGATACATACTCTGATTAAAGAAGATACCTTTTTGCCAAAGCAAAATTGTTTTCCTTTGCCAATCAATTATTTTTCAGGTAAGATAAGATTCATTCGTCATGAAATACACATACAATATTACATTTTACTATTCCCCCAAAGGTTCTTTGGCCTGTAAAGAAGGGGGAAGACAAACAAGTCACTTACTCAGAGAAGAAAAACATTAAAATAATCACTTACTCACAGAGAGAAGAGTAAATATATATATATATATATATATATATATATATATATATATATATATATATATATATATATATATATATATATATATATATATATACATATATATGAGTGATAGGTCGTATGAAAACAAAAGGAATGTAAAGAAAGTGGAGAAAGCATTAAAATATGAACTAAGGAGATGTGAAGTGGAGGCCATGGATAAAATTGCTAAGGATCTGGAAGATGCGGCTAGACAGCATAATAGTAAAATATTATACTGGCATGTTAATAAATTGAAAGGGAGTAGTCAATCCTGACTAGTCCCAGTTAAAGATAGAAATAGGGCCACAATTAGTGATAAAGAAAAAGTTAAAGAAAAATGGGTGGAACATTTTGAGAATGTGCTAAACCGAGATACAGTTGCAGGAAAAGATATAGATGAAAATGAAAAAGTTTGTGATACCTTGGATGTGAAGGAAGATTTGTTTAGTGAGGAAGAATTAGCGACGGTACTAATAGGATTAAAAAATAATAAGGCTCCAGGTGCTGATAGTGTGATAAATCAGTTTCTTAAATATTGTGGCTCTGAGGTTAGGAACAAGCTACTGAAGATTATGACCATGATTTTTGAAAAAGGGGAAATACCTAATGATTTTAGGAAAACCTTAATTAAACCACTGTATAAGAAAGGCGACAGGAGTGAGTGTCGTAATTATCGAGGCATTAGTCTGGTCTCTGTAGGTAGCAAATTACTGAGTAATATGATACTTTTTAGACTGAGAGATGCTGTAGACAAAGCTTTAAGGGAAGAACAGTGCGGTTTTAGAAAAGGTAGAAGGTGTGTCGACCAAGTTTTCACTCTTAGGTTAATAATTGAGAAGTCCCTTCGTTGTCAAACACCTTTGGTCCTTAGTTTTATCGATTAAGCTTTCGATTCTGTTGACAGAAGAGCGTTAGCAAAGGTCTTATCCTTATATGGTATACGAGAAAAATACATTAAAGTGATTTGTGCTATGTACGAGAAAAATACTGCTGCGGTTAAGGTAGGAAATGAGGTTAGCAACTGGTTTTGTATTAAATCAGGAGTTAAGCAGGGTTGTGTTTTATCCCCCTTTACATGGATTATTTTGATGGACTTCGTCTTAAGGAGCACAGGAAAGGCAATTGGAGACCACGGAATCAAATAGGGAGGAGAAACGCTCCTGGACTTAGATTATCCTGATGATTTAAGCATATTAGATGAAAGTTTGAGCAAAATGGATGAAATTTTAGAGGTTTTGCGAGTTCAGGGTGCTAGAATACGCTTGAAAATTAATGTGAAGAAGACTAAGTCACTAAGGCTAGGAATAAGTGAAGATGAAAAGGTGACGTTGGGTAACGAAAAGATTGATTAGGTTGGCAGCTTCACTTACCTTGGTAGTATTATTAGTAAGGACGGTGAGAGCAGTGAAAATGTTAAAAGTAGAATAGCTACTAAATTTCTGACACCCCATATGACACCTACTAAAATTTCTGACACCCCATATTACGAGACTAGAGTGGATCAGTTTTTATTCGAAATATAGACTCTATTAAATGTCTGTAGAGCAGCAATAAATTCAACAGCTGGCTAAGCATGTTTGGCATTGAATACTAAAACTTCGGCATTTGAACCCCACAAACTATCTTGATTCTGTTGTGGCTGAATCCCAGTGACTGTCACAATACTTGCATCTACTGATACAGATTGAGAAGGCAGCATGGCCATGTCCATATCTCAGGATATTGGATATCGTCAGGGGAGACATATATTCTTTTCAATCGTAGTTCATGGTATGTGGCAATCCTGACGGGCGTGACCCGACTAAGGCCTACAAACCTATAGGATACTTTAGCCAAAAATGGTATTCATAGTTCTTCAGCAATATTTTAGAACCCACCCTGACTAAAAGTAATTTTAGCTTGAGTTTGAGAGCAGGCTGTCCCAATTTATAGATAAAGGTATGCACACTATGTATTAATATGTGTGATTCAATCGATTGAATACGTTATTCTTCTTCATCTCAGCCATTTTCTAAAAAAATTGTATACTACTACTACTACTAACAATTCACTGCAGCACCAAGTCGCCTGAGGTCAACATTTCTAGGGACGTTCCTCCTCCATCTCAATAAAAGCCTCCTACTTTACACCCTCTCAAGAAGATCTGATTTTTATAAATCTTTCTTTGCGACATCCTTCATCCGGGTTACAGTGTCAGCTAGCAATCCGGGTCGCAGCGGTAGCTAGCAATCTAGTAAGAGACGATCACGTCCCATGCTAAAAAATACAATAGCCCATAACTCCTAAAAAGAAAACCAGATCGAAACACAAATTATGGGATTAGAATCACCTTCTTCGAAATCCCTAAGTATGAAACTTACAGGTCCCTGGCTTGAATAAGAGGAAAATCCATAGGCTTGAAAAACAAGACAAGTTGCATGAACTACGATATTCAACATCGACGGTACCTCTTTTTTATTCTTCCCTCACGATGGCTGGGCATTGGAACATGATAGAGAGCTGTTTAATGGATCATTTGAAAAAAAACTGCCTTAAAATACTTTTTTACTAAAAAAAAAACTGCATTTGCATGTACAAGCTTGATGAACGACATCATAATCGTAGGCTGTAACCATATATAACGTTCATAATCGTAGGCTGTAACCATATATAACGTAGTAAGTAAATGCAATATTTATAGACGCTTATCTTTCGACAAGCTAATATAAGAAATAAATTAAAGATTGGAATAGTTCATTGTAAATGGGGACTATGTAAATTTCATCGGATATAGCTGAAACCTAGTAAGAACAAACCACGGCACATAGTAACTAAAAGTTCAGATAGTAAAAACATGTCTGGATTATAGTGTCATACTGAAAATCGTCTATTACTATTCCAACTAAGATCACGCCATAGGCTTTTTCCTGCTTATAATCCAGGTTGCAGCGGTAGCTAGCAACCTAGTAATTATAGTAAAGAGCGAACTCTACCACCCGTAACTGGAATATCAAATTAAAATACAATCGAGGAACTGTTTAAGCCCTTATCAGTAAAATTCTGGTTGTAACGGTAGCTGCAACCTAGCAAGACACGGAACACGTCCCATAATAGTTACATAAAAGATCGATATAGTTCTTTATAAATTGGGACTATGTAAGTTTCGTCGGATATAGCTGAAACCTAGTAAAGATCAAGTCACGTCATATAGTAGCTTAAGTAAAAAACGATGCTTTGATAGAAACGATAAGGTTTTGATAGAAAGGGTTGTTGTATTGGCTATACAATTTAAAATTCTAGTTCTTTTTTAAGCGTCAAATGTGACGGAAGGCATTTTACCCCCCTCCCTTACAACCCCTATTTTCACCAAACAAATCTGTTTGAAATTATGATATAGCAATTAAATTAAAGGTAGTTCAAAGAACATATAATAATGTCTCTAGGTGTAAAACAGCCCCCCTGCGCCCAAGGTTGTAAGTTAGGGTTGTAAGTTATACCATGTGGGCATATAAGGTTTTAATGGAATTGGCAGTCGCATAAACTTCAGATGGGGCATATTTGATTTTAAATTGGAAGTTAGAGTGACCTTCTTAAGAGTCAAAGTGATTTGAGAGCGACCAGCCCCCCCCTCTCCATGCTCATTATTTCCCGTAACACCTCCAAAGAAAATTTAGAGATAACAATTATAATCATAACTGTTTAAGGTTTCAGAAATTATTACTGTGAGGAGGATACCCCCCCTTCCCTACATCCCTCAGGGAGAGGTTCGTAAGTTATGCCCTGGGGAAATATAAGGTTCTTATAAAAAAGGGGGGCCGCATACACTTTGGACGGGAATCATTGGCTTGGTAATCAGAAGTTCTAGTGCCTTTTTTAAGAATCAAAGTAATCAGAGCAAAGCTACCCCCCCCTCACAAACACAAACACGTTGTTTTTTCCCGAGGTGTATTCAATAGATATTTTTAGACGGTCCTTTTATTCAAAAAAAAAGTCCAAATATCTTATAACAAGGCTTTTGATACAAACCACCAGAGCCTGAGGACGAGGGTTGTATGTTATGCACCTAGTGCATTTAAGGCTCTTATCGAAGGAGCCGTAGTATAAACTTTACAGGTGGCTCAATTTTTTGAAATTGGAAGTTCTAGTTCTCTTTTAAGAGCCAATAGTGATAGAGGTGAAGTAGCCCCCCTGACCCAACTACCCCTCTTTTCACCAAAGCATCTGATTGAAATTGTGTGATGGCAATTTTGTTTAAATAGTCATAACAATACCTGCAGAGTTGGAAAAACCCCCCAAGAGCCCTGGGGCATGGACCTGAAGTTATGCTCTGGAGGCATATAAGGTTTTAATGGAATGGGTGGTTTTTCCCTATTTTATTTTTCCCTGAAAAAGACTATCAAACAGTTCGTGGTGACGAACTGCAGTAAGGAGCGACCCGGCTCAATATTGATCAAAACTCTAAAAAAATGGAATTTTGATACCAATAGCTACATCAAAAGAATCGCATTTTAATGCTGATTTCAAATATATAAGTTTTATCAAGTTTAGTCTTACCCATCAAAAGTTTCGAGCCTGAGAAAATTTGCCTTATTTTAGAAAATAGGGGGAAATCACGAGAATCACACCATCAGATTCAGTGTATCAGAGAACCCTGTTGTAAAAGTTTCAAGCTCCTATCTACAAAAATGTAGAATTTTTTATTTTTTGCCAGAAGGCAGATCACGGATGCGTGTTTATTTGTTTGTTTGTTTGTTTTTTTTTTCCCAGGGGTGATCGTGTCGACCCAGTGGTCCTAGAATGTTACGAGAGGGTTCATTCTAACAGAAATGAAAAGTTCAAGTGCCCTTTTTAAGCGACCAAAAAAATTGGAGGGCACCTAGGCCATCTCCCACGCTAATTATTTTCCCAAAGTCAACGGATCAATATTCTGAGACAGCCATTTTATTCAGCGTTCAGTAAAAGTAAAAGTTTTCAGTAAAGTGCAAATTATATTCTGGCTTTTACAAAGTATAGGGGGTTTTAAACCCTACTCATGTTAATTTCTGCTCGTTTTGAGTTCGGCTCGGTTATTTATTGTAATTCCTGTCCGTTTTGGTTTTGATTTATTTATTGATGCTGATTTGTGGTATTTGTATGCTTGGTAGATTATTTGATTCTTTTCTGTTCATTTTTGGTTTAATGGAGTTTTTTGGTTTTTTGAAAAACTTATTTTGTGGAATTTTTTTTTAATTAATTTACATAAAGGATCGACATAGTTCATTACAAATGGGGAGTACGCAAGTTTAATTGGAGATAGTTGAAACCTAGTAAGGAAAAAACCACTTCACATAGTGACTAAAAACTAACCACGGTTACAGGGGTAGCTAGAAACCAAGCAAGGAACGATCACATCACGTCCCATAGTAAAAAATAAAATAGCCCAAAGCTCCTAAAAAATGGTGTTAGATCCCAACATAGTGTACCTTACAAGAATCGCCAAAGAAAAGTGGGTGACGCCAAGATATTCTGCATTAACTATCTTTTTTTGTTTTTTTCCTCTGCAGCTATTGGGGCACTGAAATATCATAGAGATCTGTTTAATGGCTCATTATAAAAAAATCGATGGATTTAAAACCATCCATAATTAACAAAAATAATTTTTAAAATAGAGTCAATTACATAATCAAAAAAATTAGCTGATTTCGTTGTACTCAAACGTATTTTTTTATACTCAGTCAGCAGCTAAATCACTTGGAATTGATCAACTAGCTGGTTTTGTTTTATTCAAAAGTGCTTTTATTAAATTTTTAGACCCAGTCGGTAACTAAGACAAGCGGAATTTATCAACTAGCTGAATTTGTTGTACTCAAAAGTGCTTTCATTAAATTTTGTTAGTCAGTCAGCAACTAAAACACTCAGAACTTACCAACAAGCTGTGTTTGTTGTGCTCAAAAGTGCTTTCAATAAAATTTTAATATCCAGTCAGCAACTAAATTAATGGGAAGTAACCAACTAGTTGAGTTTGTTGCACTCAAAGGTGCTTTCTTTAAGTTTTTTGGTACTCAGACAGAAACCAAAACAGTAAGAATTCATCAAATAGCTGAGTTTGTTGTACTCATAAGTGCTTTTATTAAATTTTTTGATATCCAGTCGGTAACTATAGCACTCGGAATTGACCAACTACCTGAGTTTGTTGTAATCAAGAGGGCTTTTGTTAAATTTTTTTACCGAGTCGGTAACTAAAACACATGGAATTTATCAACTAGCTGAGATTGTTGTACTCAAAGTGCTTTTATTAAATTTTTGATGCTCAGCCTGTTTGTTGTACTGAAGAGTGCTTACATTAATTTGTTTACTCAATGAGCAACTAAAACACTCGGAATATAACAACTAGCTGAGTTTGTTGTACCAACTCAGCTAGTTTGTTGTCTAAGACTTTTACCAATTTAACAACCAATTGACATATGTCCCCCTTCCAAAAATATTCACTTGACAGAACCATTTGCTAATAACCTCTCAAATTTAAGTATCAATCATTTCAAATTGTTTATTTCAACCTCATTGCCAGCATATCTGGTCCAACTCCGAAATGAACATCTTACGATGCCACTTTAAGACATGAAAAAAAGCTGAAAAACTACTGAGTTACAAAAATGGGGCGAAAAGTGGGGGTGGGGGCGCTGGAGGCCCTTAGAGGTGGTACATGGATGACAATAAGTTCCCTTAAGAAAATGCCATAATAATTGATTCATTGGTGACAAAGGTTCGCTGGTTTACTTTATCAAAGCGCGCGTCATAAGAAAAAGGGGTAGCACACATGACGCTTTTGATTCATTAAACTTCTGTTCTTATTGTAAAATGCATTTAAAATCCCGCCAAAATATATTTAAAATCCAGAAAACAGAATATTAAGTATATCTGTACCTATGCTAATATAAGTGGTGAAGTAAAGTTCAATACTATATCATAAATTCTAGTAGTCCATTTAAAATCAAATAAAACAGATCAATCCAAATTTTCCAAAAGGCTTATGGTGGATATGCAATCAGTCAAACAAGTGCTTAAGACTATCCGTCAACATTTCCCCTGGAAAAGACCTAACATGTCTTCCTCAGTCTTTTGATACACCTACTATTCAGCGCCATTCTTGTCAGTTCGGTGGCTTCCAATTTTCTAGTCTTAGTCTATAAACCTATCTTACAATGCTTTCAAACTTTTTCGTACAGGAAAAAAAAACACCCAGTGCCTCTTTTATTTACATCTTCACTGTTTTTTTTCCAGACCTTAACTGCATCTGCAATCTTTGTTTAAAAATAAAGTGACCAGGTGAGTGAAACTATCTTCTTGATCTATTTTGTTGGTAATTAACAATCACTTCTTTGTCCTATATTACTTGTAATTTGAGCAGCTTAGCTTGACGAATATTATCTTTCAAACCTAATGAGCCCTCAAACTTAAAAAAAGGTCATTTGATCAACTAGCATTTTATCAAGGACACTCAAATCATGTGCCTAATCTAAGTCTAGGAGAGTCTTACCCTCCTATTTGGTACCATATTTTCCCAAAGCCTTTATTTTGTTTTTGAGGGCAAAGTGTACAAAATAATCCACAAGAAACATTGACAGGACTCCGCCCAGCTTAACATCTACTTCCTTACTGAATGAACTATCAACCTCACTATCTACCTTGACTATAGCAATATTATTATAATACATAGCTTAGCACTAATAAATTGTACGTACTTATCTGGTATACCGTACAAAGGTATGCCATTTGATGGATAGCCATCACAAAGAGTGTGTGAGCTTTGGAGTCTAAAATAAAATGAGGAATGTTGGAAACATGGTCAAACCCAGGTTCACACACTCGCAATTTTATGCAACAATAAAAATTAAAGTTCTTTTTGATGATTATCATAGTTCTGATCAAATTTTATAGTTAATTTTGATGATAGTTCAAAAATATGGCTAAGTTGAGTAACTTTTTATTCAATGATAAATTGTAGGTTCAAGCTCAAAAGAAAAATTATATAAAAGTATTTACAATAAAGATGAACATTGGAGTATTAATAAAGACTGTAAGATAACATACACTAATTTAGTTAAAGAATCAGAAGCAGCATAAAAGCATATTCATATCCAAGAAAGCTGGGAGGAGGGAATAGGTAAAGTAGAAGTGTGTTGGAATGTCAGCTATGTGATTTGGATTAATAAGCAACACGAAAACAATCTTTTTCCTAATTTGCTTATTAAAAGGGTAACTTCTTTATAATAGCCTAACTTATGCTCTTCAGTCTGAAGCTTTTGTTAGGTTCCATAGGATTAAAGTAGATCCTAATCTTAAGAATTCAATCTTTTTGGCTACAGTTCAAAAGTGCTACAACAATAGTTGGATGTGAATTTAAAATACTTTCTTGCGAAATGCCATGATTTATGTCAAAGTCAAACGAATAATAATCGCCAAAAGAAATTGCAGAAGAGTGAAAGCGGGGCTAAACCACATTCATAAGTGTAGCAATCAGAATATTTGGAAAACCCAAAAACTTATGTAAAACAGACATACAACTATATTGATCAATTTGGTATTTGCACCTGGCTATCCTCAGTTACGAAAATGTTTTCAGTACGTGTTGCTTAGTCCAATCAGGGCTATTGAAATACTCATCATTATAATAGAAGTTCAAAATATTAATGTGGATAATATCAATTTCAATCCTATCACCATTTAAGCAAATATTGAAAATTTACATGATAAGGGCAAAGTATCATTTACTTTCCGTCTGTCATTTGGCATCTGCGCTAAAAGACATATCTGTCGGCAAATTCCTTTCTTAGCAAGTGCAGTTATTTGAATATGGACAAATTCACCCAATAAAGAAAAAGTTAAAAAGGGTTTTAACTTACCAGCTATATATCCCCAAGGCATAGGTATCCGAATTTCTTTTGGAGCATCTGAAAATAGACGCACAAACCCATTGACTTTTCTAGAATATTTTATCTGTGGTCGTATAACATACATTCCAAATTACAATAAATGGAATTTTTGACTGGGGGTGTTTCTGCTTGTGGGGCCTGCTTATTCACAAATCCTCTAGAAGTAGTGAAGATCCGAATGCAATTACAAGGCGAACTTGCAAGCCAAGGTGTATATCAGATTCACTACAAAAACCCTTTTCATGCTATTTTCCAAATTGCTAAGGTAACTTTTCTCATTTTCATCGCAGGGCAAAATGTTTGAATATGCCGGACATGATATTCTTTCTATCTTAGGAAGTGATTAAGTTAGGATAAAATTTCAGGAATCAATTAAATGCTCTAAAATATACACTAGGAAGGTATTGCCAACCCACCATATCCACCCTTTCCTTCTTTATAGGGCAGTAAAGATAGCATGCATAGTAGATCTGTACCCATCTATATTGTGGTAAAAACAATGTTTTACAATAGATTGAATTTTCAATGTGTTTTTATTTGCTCTTTTCAAAAATTTAATTTCATAGAATTAAGGTATTATTTTAAGCATTATCAAGGGTTTTTCTCCTAATATAAGAGTATGTTCAGAAATTTGTGAAATTTTATAAGTTGAGATTGAGTGAAGCTATGGTGCTTAAAATGCTCTCTATTGTCTCATTTGAGCAAAAGATAATTTATCTACCACAAAGATTATAGAAGGTTTCCAAAGATGAGGACCCTTTGGAGAGAAAGCAGATGAAAAAGATTTCAAAATGGCTTCCCATGGAATATCTTAGACTGTGGATTTATTAATGAAACTTACATTGATCTAACTCCAGTACTTTTCAAGACAGCAAGAAGCTTCAAATCTAGCATTCTCCCCTTAGCAAATTTCTAGTTAAGAGTCATCTTATAAACTTGGAAAGCAGCTTTCAGTGATGAATCCAGGGTCAAAATTTATTCCTTGGAAGATGTTATTATGCTGATATCTCTACCCTTTTTATGCTAGGCTATGTCTTAAGAGATTAGCCTTAGTAGGCTAGATTTCAAGTTTAGGTAAAATTCTGCATGAGTTACTTCTTGCTATCTTGGGAAGGGGTTTGGTTAGGAAAATAAAACTTTCAAATGAATCCAGGGCCAAAAACATGTAAATATAGTTCATACAAAACATAGTTCATGAATATAGTTCATTTTATTGACCTACAAATAAAGTGAACATACCACTAGATAGCCTTTTTTACACTCTTTCTGAATATTATAATTGCTTTCCTTGCAAATTCAATTTTAAGCACTCTTAGCTGTTCAGCACCTGATGGTACTGAACAACTTTAAGTAAGTTTGGACCCTTAAAAAATAATCCATTCAATATATTTTGAATATACTACTACTACTACTACTAATAACTCACTGCAGCACCAAGCCGCCTGAGGCCAACACAGCTATGCACGCTCCTACTCCAACCTAATCTATTTAAAGCCTCCCTCTTTACACCCTCCCAGGAAGTTCCCATTTCCTTTAAATCTTTATTTATGACGTCCTCCCAACCCAGACAAGGGCAACCTGCTTTCTGTGTAGCCCCAGATGGTTGGCCAAAAAGGACAATCTTTGGTAATCTGTCATCCTTCATCCATAGAATGTGGCCTAGCTGTCTCAACCTTTCTTTCATTGTAGCCCCAGAAAGCAGGATTGAACCACACTTTTTGTACAACCTAGTGTTTGAAAATGGTCAGTCAGCTGGGTACCCAGAACAATCCATAGGCAATTTCCCTGGAAAACATCTAGTAAATTTTCATCTGCTTTTTGGAGTGCCCATGCTTCAGAGCCATATTTGACCACTGTCATCACTATAGCTTCCAATATTCTAATCTTGGTTTGTGGACTTATCTTTCTATTCATCCAAACTTTTTTTAACTGTGAAAAAACACCCTGAGCCTTAGCTATTCTACTTTTAACATCTTCACTGCTCCCACCATCTTTACTAATAATACTACCAAGGTAACTAAAGCTCCCAACCTGATCAATCTTTTTGTTACCTAATCCAAATTGTTATTTTAGCTTTAGAGATAACATAATCATCATTGGTAGCAACTTTCATACCAACACATTACCTAGCATATATATTTTTGACACTTGAACAACTGATCAATGATTTTGCTGCTGCACACTATAAAATAAATGAGATTGTGGACCAGAGTTGAAAGTATAAAATGCTGAAACCCTATAAGCAAGTGTGTATTCTCCTTGCAAGCCCTTGTGTTTGGTTGTTGCCTCTGAATTGTTTGTCCTTTTTTTTTACTGTTTTTAATATTTGGTAAATGACAACTTATACTTACTTACAACACGACTGCCTGTCCATGGATTATTCTTTATGGTTGATTGTGTATGGCTATGCTGTTTGACCTATGTAATTGTATGGATGAGTAGGGCTAAGGCCTCATTCAAGTACAGATCTATATTAATTACTAATGTAGGAAAACAGTCTTCTTTTTCTCTTTCTGTCTTTTTTTTATGTGTTTGTGCTGTTGCATTGGTGATTTCTTTTTTCATTATAATAAACATTGGGAGCTGCAAGAATAAAATACTCTACACTCCTCCTTGTATCAATCAGAATATCAGTAATAAAAATTACTTTATTTTGCTAAAACTTTCATCTATATGCTTAAATCATCAGCATAAATTAGGTCTTGGAGAGTTTTACTTCCCAAATTGATTCTCTGTTCTCCCATTGACTTTGCTGTTTTCCTTAGGACTAAGTCCATCAAAATTATCCATGTAAATAAGAATAGAATGCAACCCTGTTTAACTTGGGACCATAGGCAGCATAATAGCATTGCCTAAGTAGGCTAAAGAGCAATTTGGCACAATGTATCATTTTTTGTTTTAATTTTTGTTTTAGACCAGGGCACTGTGTGTCAAAGGAGCTGTCTTTTAAGCTTTGAAAAGGACTCATTCAATTGGAAATTGAAGAAGCTAGTGCCCTTTTTAATAGTCGGAATTGATCAGGGGGTAACTAACCCCCCTTCCATGCCCACCACTTTCCCAAACATATCCAATCAAAATTTTGAGATAGCCATTTTGTTCAATATTGTTGAAAGGTCTGGAAACTATGTATTTCAGGATAACAACCCTCAGAGCAAGGGTTGTAAGTTATGCCCATGGGGACAAATAAGGTATATATATATAGAAATGGTAATTGTATAAACTTTGGAAGGGGCTCATTTGATTGCTATCAGAAGTTCTAGTGTGATTTCTAAGATTCAGAGTGATCAGAGGGTGTATACCCCTCCACACCACATATTTTCCAGAAATGCATCTGATAGAAATTTTGAGTTGGCCATTTGTTGTCTTAGAAACTCCAAAAAGAGCTCCTTTGATTGAAAACTGAAAGGACTTATGTCCTTTTTAATAGTCAAAAGTAATTGCAGGGTAACTAATCTCCCTTCAACACCCACCATTTCTCTAAACACATCCAATCAAAATTTCAAGATAGTGTTCAACATAATTGAAAGATCCAGAAACTATGTCTTTGAGTATGACAACCCCCCAGAGCCCTCAGGACAAGGGTTAAGTTATGCCCTGGGGGCATATAAGGTACATGTATAAATTTTAGAGGGGGTCATTGGGCTGGTAATCAGAAGTTCTAGTGCAATCAAAAGAGTCAGTGATTGGAGGGCAGATACCCCACATTCCTTGTACTTTCCCGAAATGCATCTTATAGAAATTTTGAGATAAACATTTGTTGCCCTAGTGAACTCGAAAACAGCTCATTTGGTTAGAAATTGTAAGAGCTAGTGCCCTTTTTAATAGTTGAAAGTGATTAGAGGGCAACTAACCCCCTCCCATACCTATCACTTCCCCAAACACATCCAATAAAAATCTAGAGATAGCCATTTGTTCAGCTTAATTGAAAGATCCTGATATTTTGTCTTTGAGGAAAAAGACCCAACATAGCCATCAGGGCAAGGCTATATACTACAAGGTATATATATATATATATATATATATATATATATATATATATATATATATATATATATATATATATATATACAGAAAGGCGATTGTATAAACTTTGAAGGGGGTTTATTAGATTGGTAATCAGGAGTTCTAGTGCCCTTTGAAAGATTCAGAGTAATTGGAGAGTGGATATCGCCCCTCACACATCATATTTTTCAAAATACATCTGAGAGAAATTTTGAGATGTAATTTGTTGTCTTAGAAATTTTGAAAAAGGCTCATTTGATTGGAAATTGAAAGGACTAGTGCTCTTTTTATTAGTCAAAAGTGGTTACAGGTACTGATTAGAAAGATACTAACTAGGTGTTGAGACAATCCAATTTCATGCTGTGGAGTTTCAGTGACAAAAACTGGTTTTTGTCACTGCAGATTTTAGAATAAAGTGACATACATGAACTGCCAAAAAGTAAAAGGCATAAGGTGCTTTTGAGTAACCACTAGTTTTAGAAGAGGGGATTTTAGAGGAAATCCCTTGCAAAATAAAGAGAAATATAGTTGTCGTCTGTAGATTTGCCATTGTTCTTAGAAACATTTATTGAAAATATAACTTCAGATCCATCATAAAGAGAATATTCTTGTTAATCGTCTCTTAACCCATGAAAAATAGGTAATTTTATTCCCGATTTGGACTTGCGTTGTCTCTGTGAATGGCAATAATCCCAGGTAGCTGAAGACCATTCTTTGGCGACAAAAATAATGAGGACCAGACACAGATGCCTTTTCTCAAAATAGTCTAGTCAATTCTCTGTAAAAACGAAAAAAATCTTTTATCACTGGTAACCAGCCTAGTGACTGTGCTGCTCGCCATTTTTCAATTTATAGGCAAGTGGCTTGTTTGTGGATCTGCTTATTTCTGTTTTGTGTTTATAGAAATGATGATCAGGCAGGTCATATTATACTGATCCAGCAGTTTAGCTCGCCAGTCAGAGTGCTGTGAAAGCAAATTCTTTCAAAATGTGGATGCTCTTTTAGACTGCTAAATTAACTACGCTCAGACACATTAGCCAACTGTTAAATCAAATGATGCCTATTCTCTGTAACTTTTTTCTACTGTTTGTTTAAGGTTGAGGGCATTTTGGCGCTACAAAAAGGCCTAGTCCCTGCTCTTTGGTATCAGTTATGCATGAATGGCTCGAGACTTGGAACATTCCATTTCTTTGAAGACAAAGGCTTTGTAAGAAGACCAGATGGAACAGCAAGTCCAGCAAAAACTATTTTGGCTGGATTAGTGGCAGGATGCGTTGGTGCCTTCTTTGGTAGTCCATTGTATTTGGTATGTGTTTAGCAGTTAAAAAAAAAAAAAAAAAAAAACATAAAAAAACAGGTAACATGTCTGCTTTTTATGAATGAAATATTTTCTTTGAAAAGAAAATCATCGTTTTCTTTTTGAACTTCTTAATAATAACTTTTGTAAATATTCTTTTCTAATTTTTTTCCATTTATTTTGCTTTAAACTATTTTTTTGGTTATACTTTTTAAATTAACTGGCATCACCCCTTTTTTAAACTTTTAAACATGAAAAATGTCAATTAATACAAAATTCTTTAAAACATGCTATTAGCCATGGATTTGTTACATGACTCAGAAAAGACATTGTATAGAATTGTTTTCTGAAAATATAAAAAATCCGAACAAACAGTGCCCTACACGCTGCTTTTACTGCTTCACCTGGGAAAAAACCTGAAAGGAGACCTTGGAGACCTGGTGGTAAAGGAGAAATAGCCCAGGGCAATCCCAAAAACGTTTTCTGTCTGTTGTCTTTTGTAAATTAATATTCTATGCTAATAACCTTCATTACTATACATGGCTGAGCATGTGTCTCTGAAGACTTATTAGCGAATGTGGCCCCGCAAACTAGAAGACAATAAAAACAAGAATTATATATGCTGCATTAAGCAGCTCCATTTTCTAAATATTTTTTAAAATTTTCTGGAAGACCCATGAGAAACTTTGGAGACTCCTGGTGCAAAATATTATGTTTCTGTTGCTTCAGGAGTCCTTTGTGAGAAAAAAAATATCTAACATCCTCCCCCTCTAAATTTTGGCCGAGTTTATATACAAGGGACGTGGCGCTGTTTTATTCCTAAGAGTGCCTTAGCTTGGGGGAGGGGGAGTCTAATTCGTCTAATGTGCAAAGACAGGCTGTGTGCCTGTAAATCTAGAAAGAATACAATCTTAGAGTGGGAAAGGCCTCCCTTGGGTATGTAACTTGCTATTATGCTAACGTCTTTGTATTTTGTGTTCCCCAGAGTAGCCTATTTGTTTTTTCTGTGTGTTTATTCGGTTCCATAGCGTGATTTGTTCAAAGAAGCACTTGGTTATAAAATGTCCTCCTATGATCACATTCAGTAAGCGCTCTCAATTCTGATACATAAAATGTGGAGAGGAACTTCAGATCAGTCATAAGAGAGACCTAAATGGCCGGTAAAGGTGAGAGAACAATAAGGATGTATTCATAGTAGCATAGCTATTTTAAATGATCAATACCATTGTGGATAAAAGATATCCTGTATTTTTCTCTTGGAATAACTGGGAGTCCATTCTGCGATTTCATTTTTATTTGATTTCTCTATGATTGCTAGCCAGATTTCTCCCTGTCTAAAACAAGTGAACAAAAACTTCAGGATGTCTGAAGGAAACAACTTTTATGGGGCGCTCCCAACCACCTATTGAACTCTTGTTATTAGTCATCCGTCACCGATAGTACCCTAAGCAATGTTGTCGATTTCCATACACAGTACCATCTATAAAACATACAGATAATGAATTTATGTAGGCTAGTGGTAAGCAAATCGATTTTTGTTTTACTAATCACTCACCTGATCATAGAACTAGAATTCATAACGAACTTAAAGATATTTGGTGGCATTACTAGCGGTGACAGAGCAAGAGCATTTCAACGGAATTTTTGGGTCATTTCGTGTCTTGCTTGCGTTGAGATAAGCTATTTCATGCAGGAATTTTGGGGGGGAAACAAACTCGGGACTAGCAAACCACACAAGAAGAGTGGGCTCTCAGTTCATAAACGGAATCACGAAGATACATTGTCTGTGGAATCGAAAAGGTGCTGTGCGAATCTTAGGTTCAAGTGGTTTTTACAATTCACCCTATTAAACAAAACGCTCTATATTGATTTGTTTACTATGGATTAATCTGCGTTTCTATTTCATATTTTCCCTAAAACATGTTATCACCATTTTTAAGTTGCACTAGTTTTTGGCATTCGGAACTAAATAACTTGGTATTATCTGTTGTTAAACAGTTTGTGGTAATGAACTGTAGGTAAGGAGAGGCCCGGCTCAATAGTGACCGGAACTCTAAAAAACGGAATTTTGATACCAATAGATATATCGAAGAATCGGCTTATTATGCTGATTCCAAATATGAAAGTTTCATTAAGTTTAGTCTTACCCATCAAAGGCAACGAGCCATAGAAAATTTGCCTGACTTTCGAAAAAAAAGAAAAAAACTCCTAAAAGTCAAAGAATCTTAATGAAAATCACACCATCAGATTAAGAGCATCAGAGAATCCTACTGTAGAGCTTTCAAGCTCCTATCATAAAAAATGGGGAATTTGCATTTTTAGCTTGAAGAAAGATCACGGATGCAAGTTTATTCGATTGTTTCTTTTCTTTCTTTTTTTTTTCAAGGGGTGATCTAATCGACCAAGAGTTCCTAGAATATCTGGAAAAGGCTCGTTATAACGGAGATTAAAAGTTTTAGAACCCTTTTGACGTGACCAAAATATTAGAGGATAATTAGGCCCCCTCCCACGCCTCTTTTTTCTCAAAATCATTCGATAAAATTTTGATATAACCATTTTGTTTAGCGTAGTTGAAAGGACGAATAACTATATCTTTGGAGATAACATGACTCCCAAAGCCCCTGGGGAAAGGTATTAAATTTATAAAATTTGCCCATTGTTAACGTAAAGTATTTGTTATTGGGTAGTATGCATACATTTTTCAGGTGGGCGGTGGAGCTTCTGTTGTGGGAATTTCCCACGATGAAAATTTTCCTTTGGGAGGGAAATTTCAGGGGAAATTTTAAGCTGGTGGAATTTACCAGAATTCCTATACGAAATTCTTCTCATGTCTTACTTTCTCTTTGGCGATTCAGTTTTACGCTTGGAGATGTTGAGTAATTGTCCGGGGTAATTTTCAAAAGAATTTAATTGCCTAGAGGATATATCCCTGGGGAGGGTAGCTTTTTCCGTGGAGTTGGATCCAGATTTCCCGACATATTTAAAAAAAAGATCAGAAGTTAAATAAAAAGAAAGTTTTCTCAACTGAAAGTAGGGAACAACATTAAAACAAAACGAACAGAAATTACTACGTATACGAGGAGGTTACCCCCTTCTCAAAACCTCGCTCCTTACGCTAATGTTTGAATTTTGTCCCAATTCTTTAAGTACGACTCCTGAAACACATCGTTCGCTTAATTAGAATAATAAGAAGCTTTTTTAAAAGTACTAAAAACTTTAGCGTGAAGACCGAGGTGTTGAGTAGGGTCAACCCCTTCCTATACCTAATAATTTCTGTTGGTTTTAAGTCTTAATGTTCATTTTTACTTTCAGTTGAAATAACTTGTCCTTTTTTTTATTCGATCATCTTAAAGACCAGTGCTATTCTTCTTTGTGCATACAGCTGTTAGTTAATAACAATAGAAAAACTCAACATTTTACAATTTTTTTACGCTCTTGTGAAATTCGTGTTAGGCAACATACTGCCTTTAGAGTTACCGCTGGAAGCATTGATTGTTGTATAAATACTGGAAAATTCAAATTTCGTTGATAATTGTGAACGGCTGAGAAATGTTGTGAATGAAATAATACCTCCCTCAGAATCAAACATGGCAGAAACTATAAAAGAAACAAAAAAGACCTATTTGCTGTTCTTTCGTCGCTTTTTAATGATGATAATGTCACGAGGAGACAAACAATCCAGATTTTCCGAAAGCCTCAATTGAAGCTTCTGAAGACATAGATTACGCGTCACAAATGGGATAAAAAATAAAATAGGGCCTTACCTTCAGAGCTTGAATGATGAAACTCTTTTCCCTAATCCTAGGTAGGAAATCGGATATAAATTTTTAATGAAGTTTCACAATTTTCCATGATGTGAGGGAGGAACCGCAACTATGGACCAAACACAATGTAGACATGACAAATCTTACAAATGAGGCGTACTGTCCAAACATCCTCAACATGTATGAACCATATCCAGTTTCAGAATGAAAACAGCAGTCTTGGCGCTCTTAAGACCGTATTCAGGTGCATAGAAACATAAGATTTTTATCTAAGAAGTCGGCTCTGCGTTGCTCTTGAGCTCCTAAATCCTCCACAAGGGATCTTCTGCCAGAATGCCATGGAACCCGAAGATATTGGTTCTGTCTTTAATACCAGTGATTTTTATTCTATTCTTTTATGCTTGACAATGTGAAAATAGTTTACGTTTACCTAATGAATTTTATACGTTTGGAGTCAGAATAAAAAACTAATTATATTGGTGTAGAAGTCAAAGTTATCTAGCTCATATTGTAAAGTTCATTAAGATTGACTTTGCTGTAGTATTAGAGGCTATTGGAAGAAGGCTCTTTTGATCGGAAATCAAAAGTTCTATTGCCCTTTTTAAAGGACTAAGAATATTGGAGGGCAACTAGCCCCCCTCCCACGCTTATTTACCCGACCTAAATTTTGGGATATTTTTTTTTTCGGAGTAGTTGGAAAATACAATAATTGTGTCTTTAAGGATAACTTTACCCCCACAGTGCCGGGGGGAAAGGCCGCAAGCTATGAACTTTGTCGATTCTTTAAATATAGAGGTGGTTATTTTGAAGTATACAGAGGTTTCCATGGGGAATTTTTCTGGTGAGGGGGGTTACGTGGGAGGAATTTTTCGTAGTGGAAAGGAATTTTCCGTGGAGGGGGAGCTGGATTTCCCAGCATCATATAAAAAAGATCAGAAACTAAATAAAAAACGAGTTTTTTCAACTGAAGGTAGGGTGCAACATTAAAACTTAAAACGAACAGAAATTATTACATCAATGAGAGGTTCGTCCTCTCGTTAATACCTCGCTCTTGACTTTTAAGTTTTTTTTTTTTTTAGAACTTGTAAAAGAGCTGATTAATCTAATTAAACAGCCTTTGTGATTCAAGAGTTGTTTGTAATTAACTGAGAAAAAAAATTAATCAAACTTTAGCATAAAGAGCATGGTATTGAGGAGAGGGCGACCTCTTCGTTCATGTAATAATTTCTGTTCGTTTTGAGTTTTAATATTGCTCCTTACTTTCAGTTGAAAAAACTTAGTTTTTTAATGAAATTACCTGCCAAGAACGATTATTTGGTTGTTTTTCTCACTTTCTCACTCTTACTTAAAATGCTAGGGGGAAAATATATGCTAACTGCATGTAAGCCTGCCTGCAGATTACCTTTGCCTTTATTTTTATTGTGTAGGCGTGGAATAGCGTGGAAAATGATACCAAAATAAATGAATCTTTTAGATATTTTACGAGTTCAGGGTGCTAGAATAGGTTTGAAAGTTAATGCTAAGATGACCAAGTGGCTAAGACCATGAATAAATGAAGGTGAAGAGGTGATGTTGGGTAACGAGAAGATCGATGAAGTGGACAGTTTTACTTTCCTAGGTAGTATTATTTGTAAGTTTTTTTTTTCATAGTTGAAAAAAGTTTGGAATAATAGAAAGATAATTCGACGCACCATCATGAGAATATTATAACCTACAGTGATATCTGTGGTTAAATATAGTTTTGAAACGTGGGCGCTCCAGAAACGGAGGAGGGTATGCTAAATATTTTCCAGAGAAATTGCCTACGGATTTTTTTGGGGTACCCGACTTACTGACTTTATCTCAAACAGTAAGCTGTGTGGAAAATGTGGATCACTCCCGCTTTTTAGAGTTATAGTGAAAGAAATCTCAGAAGTAGCTAGGACACTTTTGGCACATGAAGGATGTCAGATGGCCCATGGTCGTCCTTGTCAGACTATGCCCAGGGCCAATGAAAACCGGTCGCCCCCCCTCCCCCGAATAGGGTGGGCGGATGTCGTAAGGAAAACTTACAGAAAATGGGAATTTCTTGGGAGGTTGCAAAGAAAGAGGCTTTGAATGGATTAGGATGGAAGACGAGCGTGCATAACTGTGTTGGCCTCAGGTGGCTTGGTGCTGTAACAAATTGTTAGTAGTAGTAGTAGTAGTAATAGCAGTATTCGTATCCTTGATTTTAAATTTACAAAGAAAAGACTGCTTTTGTTTATAGAAACTTGGTATTTCCACCCGTAAATACGTAGCTGGTGAACAATATTATAGCCAGTAGAAGTTATAGGGGATTATCAGAATTCTTTTGTTTAATTGATTGAGGTCAGGAAGCTCCTAAAAGTGCATTATGAGAACAACATTTCTTCAATGTGCATGGGCGTTCCTTTTGATCAATCTGAAAACCAGTGTGGGGGAAAGGTTCCCCTCTCTTCTCAAATGCAGGGTTGTACGTAAAATTTAGCATTATTTCCATAGGGAGTAGCATGATTCCTAAAGTTTAAAAATCAAATAGTTTTAAGAAAAACAGTACGATAAAAATCATTTCAGAAACTGATAAACATCAAATGAACTGACGGGTAATTCTATTTTTTAAAAGGGCCTTTTATCTTCTTTAGTTACTATTAGTATCTCTGTAAAAGTGAAAAATAATTCATAAAACTCTTCCATTTATCTATTTACTATATACTTAGGTGAAGACTCAGCTTCAGTCTCATTCAAATGCTTCCATTGCTGTAGGCTATCAACACGATCATAATGGGATGCGAGACGCTGTGAGTTCTATTTATAAACAGCATGGAATCAAAGGGCTGTGGAGAGGCTCATTATCGTCTCTGCCAAGAGTATCAGTAGGATCAGCAAGCCAGCTTCTGACTTTTACTAAGTCTAGAGAATACATTCATGAGCTCAAAGTAAGTTGAATCTCTATCATTTACACACCTTTTTGGCATTAATATAGCTGACTAGTGTTCAGATTGTTAAAAATACAAGTATAACAGTTATAATGCCTAGAAATCAAACCTTTCATTATAATGAACGATAAGTAAAAAAACCTTGTCAATAGAAAACTGGCACTCTGAAAACCGGGACCTTAGCAACAATATGTGCAAAAAAAGACTGTGCTATTAATATTGATTCTAAACGTTAAGTTATGAAAAAAAAAACTATTTGGATACACATTTATAAAGGAGAATGTGTATGGCTTAAGAAATAGGGAATATTCTAAAAGAGTTTGAATCTTGATGGAAATTACTCCATCTAACTTGACAGATCCTGCAGCAGGCCCGGGGGATTTTTGTATATTAGCATTTATTTTTAATTTCATGAACATCAGTTGGCTAATTGTTTTTGGTTCCATTGGCTACAAGCTCTGTTTTCATATAGGTGATACCTGCCTAAGGATAGTCTTAGTGCTCCTCGGGCCGTCAAGTCCCAACGCGTCAACAGTTCTGTTTATAATATGGGAGGCTCAAGTTTTAATATTTTAGATATGAAACAGAAAATTATAGCAATTTGGTCTATTTTAAGAAAAAGATCAGAGAAATATTATATTCAAATTATGAGTTTTATATATATTGGTTTTCTTGGAGGTTTATTTGTTTGTTATTTTCATATGTAGGTTTAGCGAATAGACAGTAAAGAGAGATGGACAACTATATCTGTTTTTTTTTTCTCTTTTTTTATAAGTTACTAGCTGTTGGGGTGGCGCTTCGTGCCACCCCAACACCTAGTTGGTGGGGGCGCTTCGCACCCCCCAAGCCGCCCCCGCGCGCGTAAGTCGTTGCGCGCCATATTAGTTACGCGCCATTGTAGTTGTGTCCCTGTGTCCCACCTGTGAATATAGATAGATATATATATGTTTTTAACTACGTAAAACTTGCGAATATACAAAATTCTTCGATGTCCCATTGTCTGTTTATATAAATAGATTTTCAGGTTTACCGACTCTTGAAAATGCAGCATAAAATTGTCCATGGGAAAAACAATCCGTATTCAGATCTATACCTCATTATTCTAATGATTGCCCTTGAGCTTTGTTGATGGTGATTGCTAATCGAACATTCCCTGTGTTCCCGTCGTCATTTATATATCCCCCTGTGCCCCCGGCTTCCCCGTTGTAGTTGTGTCCCTGTGTCCCGGTCGTCATTTATATTCCCAGGATCCCGGTCGTCATTTGTGGCCCAGTGTCCTAGTCTGTAATTTCTCTTTGAGCATCCCGGTCGTCATTTATATTCCTTGTGTCCCGGTTTCCCGGTCGTCATTTGTGTCCCGGTCTGTAATTTATCTTTGAGTGTCCTGGTCGTCATTTATATCTCTCGGTTGTCATTTGTGTCCCAGTGTCCCAGTCTGTAATTTCTCTTCGAGTGTCCCGGTCGTCATTTATATTCCCCGTGTCCCGGTTTTTAGTTTTCTTTTTCTCCTTTATTTTTCAGTTTTTTTCCTTTTTTTAGTTTTTTATTTTTACCTTTTTTGTAGTTTTATAGCTTTTTTAGTTTTTTTAGTATTTTCTTTTTAGTTTTTTTTGTAGTTTTTACCTTTTTTAGTTTTTTTTCTTCTTTTGTATTAATGCTAAAGCCAAGGTTCGAACCTGGAACCTCTCGGACCTAGAACCTGGAACATAACGCTTTACCAACTCAGCTACTTCGGCTTGAATACATTCGTTTTTGAATTGGTATATGATGAAATAATTCAGACGTCATATGCGGACAGACAGACAGACATACAAACAAACAACTTATTTTTATATATATAGATTAATTAGATGTTAAAGTTCTAAACAAATAATTTTTTAAATTAATTTCTTACTCTCTTTGTTCTGAAATATTGATTTGAAGCACTATTTACTTTTTCCAGCGAAAAATTTTGGTCTTTTGAAATCTCCCGATCTTCGGAAAGTTTTCTCGGGTCCATGGAAGGTCTGCTTTTAGGATAAATTCTCCCAGTTTTCCTCACTCAAGAGTAACATGCATGGGCAGTTTCTTTTTCTGCTTAATTTTGGGTTTCCTTGTTTAATTAGGTGCAAGTAAATAATAAGTTTCATATTTAATACTATTTTAGATTCGAGGCTAAGAAAAAATGAGAAAAGGGAAGCACGGTGACCTCTTGGGCTATCAAAACAGTGCTGATTAAAGGGTATATTTATACCTGTTGGGGAAATGGGATTCGGTCTGTATGCTATGATAAAGTAATTTTTATTATGTTTACAATTCATTCAAAACTGAGTTGACTACATTTCCTTTTCAGATTTTCCCGCACGATTCCTGGCTCAATATTTTAGCATCTAGTTTTCTAAGTGGCATTGCTGTTGTATTATTAATGACTCCTTTTGATGTCATCTCTACTAGGATATATAATCAAGGTAAACTCATATTGTTTTCTTTATAAGGGGAAGGAGGAGAGGCTCAGTGTTAAAGCATACCAATTCTACTTTTATCACGAATGATTCTTTCGATGCATAATATGCTACATTTTTATACGAATAATCATTTTTATGCCAAAGCTTAGCCGAAAGTAATCTTAAATGGCCTTATAAGAAATTCAAATGGATAGTGGAAGTTCTCCTCTTGGTCTTGGATAATTTTTTGGGATTGGTTCACTTCAATCATGTATCCCTAATATAAAGGCATAGAACAAGTGTCAGTGATGCAGTGAAGGGGTCTCCCCCAATTTTACTAAAGTCTTGGTTTATGTTGGTAAAAATGTGTAAACTCAGTAAATCTGTAAAATCTGTTATCACCTTTCACAAACACATTTTGGCTATCGACACCTCTACCTCCGCATATAATTTAGACGGTAATTGAATTCTTAAAAGTTACGGTAATTTCGTTTCCAATACGTAAATCTTTTATTAACTTAAGAAGGAATTCTAACTTGATAGAGTTCTAGTTGTTTATTTATTCATTTTCATTCTTTGTATGCCTACATAAGCAAAATTAGACCAAACTACTCGATTTACGCTTAAAGGTTTTTCATCTTTAATAACTTGAAAAAGTAAAGAAAGAAGAAGACAAGAAGAAAGTTGAAGCTTGTACCAAGGTAAGGGTTAAAGAATGCTATGAAATAGAGAGGCGGCCCATGTAACTGCCGTTGAGAACATCCTTCATAAGTGGGAAACAAGTGGAAGTATCTACAGGTAATTTTATTCCCTTTTTACGAAAGTAAAACTAGCATATTTTGAGCTACGATATTTTAAAATTTCGAAGGTGCTATGAACCAATATCGGGGGGCTGATCTTCGCCCTTATGATTCGAACATGTATTGTTCAAACACTTAGCATTGTCATGTTTAAAGCGTGGACCCAAAATTAGTGTTTTCATTCTTCATTCTTTTTAATATGTATTGTCCTTCCCATCTCTAATAAAACAGGCTGTCTCTTTTGATTAAAGCGTTTCATTTTCAGTGGATATTAGATCACGTGGATATCTTGTATATTCACACAAAGAAATATTTTGCTGTTACTGAATATTTTTTGGTTATTCTTGCTCTGGGTCTTATCTCAGTGACGAATAGTCAGTCATAAAACCTGAAGGGCTAATCTGTATTCTTTTTTTTGCTTGTTTCTCAATGCTGGTCTCTCACATTCATGTGAAATTTAGCTGTATGGGATGTTCGTTTTACTGAATGAAATAAGAAAATATATTGAACTTTTCCTTAGAAAATTCAGGGGGAACGTAAAACTTAAGTCAATTAATAGCTAATAAGAGATGATATCAAATCTAAAACATGCCAAAATGACTATACATGAAGACATGAAACTTCAATTGAACATAAGGTACCACACATATGGGTAGTGCTATATCCTTTCAACTTCTCAGAAGGGCTGAGCTGTCGTTTCCTATCTGGGGCAACAACGTGGGATATGTCCAGTATGTTTTGACTTTGGACGTCTATGCTGCAGAGTTCGCCTCACATTGGTGGTCATTAACCTCAAAAGCTTTTGACACCAATCCGGTGAAAATCAAGAAAGAAAGAAAACAGAAAGAAAAGAAAAGGCTGGGAGGGGCAAGAGTGGGACAAAGTGCCTCATTTCGGGTAGTTTAATTACAAATATTGAAAATCTTTGCGTAACTGATTTCAAGAAATTATAGCAGTCCACCTTTCTGCTAAAAATATCTATGAAGCCTCGGTTTATATAGGCTATATTTTAATCTTTACCCCTGGGGGGTGCACTTATCAACCATAGAGGCACATTTTTTGCACCTTTCAACTGTTCTAATGGAAATGGCTATTTGAATCGTTCACCCAATGCCTTTTGAGTTTTGGGGTCTCATGGGGTGTCGAAAAACGGCAGGCAGCCATTTGATCAGTTTTGGCTCTGAGAAAGGACACTAGAACTTCTAATTTACGATCGAATAAGTCCTTTCCCAGGCTTTTAAGAGCGTCTGTTTCAAATAATCAGTCCAAGAAAGGAAAATATAATAAAAATACTTTATGAGACACATTCTCTATTATTCCAATTCTGGTTTGTCGACTATAATAAAATTGATTTAAAAAGAAAACAGATTTTCTGGTTGAAGAAAAGAGCGCACAACATATATCTATAAACTAGTGTAAAATAGAGTGATGATATTTTCCTATTTGAGAACGATTATGTAAAACTAGCGCTTTGCTAAAAACCTAAACTAACGCATAAAAAACGAGTTCTTTATTTTTATACCTCAAAAAAAAAAATTCCTTTACCTTTTTGGTGTACGAAAAATCCTATATTCTTTAGATCTTGAAACTTCGTATCTCAAACCAAAAATGTATAAGTTCGTAAAGAATATTATACCAAATGAAAATCATTGAGGATAATCAGGGAGACGCAACAATATCGATATTTTTTTTTTATAATTATCAAGACGTCAATGAATCTTAGTACTGAATTAGTAAAAAAGAAAATACTAAAATACTTTTTCAAAGAAAAGTAAAAGCTGTTCAAACAAGGCGCAACATGTTTGTACATCTTTCTGCAAAAGTGCGGGGATGGAAAAGGGGGTTGGGGATGTTGTAAGGACCACTGGCCCCTTTTGGCTGTTCAATTAAATAGATAAGACATTCTTGCATGATCCCAGTTTGAACAAGGTATCCCATTCCTGCCTTAGTGCTAAAAAATTTACGGTCGGGGAAGGGAGCAATATAAGAGTGGCAATGGGCTTTCTTTTGTCCTTTAATCAAACAGATTGGAAAACCTTGCACGAGTCCGGTTCAAACAAGATGTGACATGCCTATCCTTCTACTAAGATGATCGTGGTGGGACTGCTGGGTATTGGAAAGGCCAGTGGTCCAATTGGGTTCTACAATCATGTAGATTGAAAACCTTTTTTGCGTGATTCCTGTTCAAAGGAAGAGCAACGTGTCTTTCTCATAGCCATTAGGGCAATTAGCAACTTGGACTTCGCTCGTTTTTCATCGAGTCTAGACTCTAATCGTTTCCACATCTTTCATCTGGATCGTTTTTATACCGAATCCGAGCTTTGCTTGATTTAGCACCCGGTCTGGACATAGCTTGCTTTTCTGCTGAAATTGAGAACCTTTGTTAATTTATAAAAAACAAAAATTCATGTGTTTAATTCATTCACATGAGGCCTCAGTTTTTGTCTCCTTTTTAGCCTGGAACAAAAGCAATTTATAGGCAAACTTTAATGTGGTAACTTACATGCTTTGTTTTTGTTTTCGCTAAGCAAATCATTATAGCTTGATACAATTCACGTCCTGTATTCGTTTCTATTATAATATTTATATATATATATATATATATATATATATATATATATACGCCACACCAAGCCCCCGCGCGTGTAAGTCGTTACGCGCCATTGTAGTTGTGTCCTTGTGTCCCACCTGTGAATAAAGACAGATATATATATATATATATATATATATATATATATATATATATATATATATATATATATATATATATATATATATATATATATATATATATATATATATATATATATATATATATATATATATATATATATATATATATATATATATATATATATATATATATATGTTTTTAACTACGTAAAACTTGCAAATATACAATATTCTTCGCTGTCCCATTGTCTGTGCATGTAAATAGATTGTCAGGTTTACCGACTCTTGAACATGCAACATATAATTGTCCATGGGAAAACAATCCGTATTCAGATCTATACCGCATTTTTCTAATGATTGCCCTTGGGCTTTGTTGATGGTAATTGCTAATCGAATATTCCCTGTGCCCCCGTCGTCATTTATATATCCCCCATGTGCCCTTCCGGCGTCCCCGTTGTAGTTGTGTCCCGGTCGTCGTTTATATTCCCTGTGTCCCGGTCGTCATTTGTGTCCCGGTCTGTGATTTCTCTTTGAGTGTCCCGGTCGTCATTTATATTCCCTGTGTCCCGCTTGTCATTTCTGTCCCGGTCTGTAATTTCTCTTTGAGTGTCCCGGTCGTCATTTATATTCCTTGTGTCCCGGTCTGGAACATACGACAATAGATCAATTTTGTCGTAACTTTGTTCACGATCACATTCAACACATGTAGAAATAGAAGCAGTACGATTAGGTGAAGGCATTCCCAAATGCTTGAGAAGCTTGTTTGCAATAGATAAGCACAAATCTTTAATCATAATTAAAGTGCAGTTATAAATTTCTGTTGTAAAGTCCAAGGTCATATCTGACCTTTCTAGCCGTATTCGGTGGAGTATATGCTCGGCCATTTACGATTTGTATTTCTCCCATAACTCTGTAGGAGATGAAGGAGAGCAACTTTTGCCGGAAGACATGGGCCGTATAGTCATGTCTGATTAGGTGAAGGCATTCCCAAATGCTTGAGAAGTTTGTTTGCAGTAGATAAGCACAAATCTTCGTTGATAGTTGCGCATCAGTAGGCATCAATTCGATTGCTGTTTTGAACAGAAGCATTAAATTATTATTTTAGTGGAAAAGATGTTGCAACTGGGAAACGATAGTCCTTTCAACGTCGTTTTTTATCATCGGTATCACTTTCAAGTTGTTTGGTTTGTTTTACCTTGGCTTGTCTTTCGTCACTATGAAATACATATCGTCGAACCTTTGTTTTTTTTTAACTAAAATCTGGTAGGCATTGATGACCTTATCCAAGTCAAAATCCCAAACCCAATCATCATCGCTATCATTTTCAGTTTTGATACGTTTTGACTCTCGCTGTCCAGGTTGATTTTCATCTAACTGCGCGGTTTTGCGTTCTTTAGCCGCAAGCCTTTTTTGCATTAACTCTTTGAGCAGCTTCCTCGGCTGTTTCTTCTGCCATTGTAGGATTTATACTAAAATTTCTCTTTGAATCAACTATTTGAGCAGCTTCCTCCGCTGTTTCTTCTGTCATTTTAAGATCTATACTAAAAATTTCTCTTTGAAACGCCTTCTTATATACTTATAATGACGTCAAATACAAAGCCTTTGACGTCATTTACAAACACACAAAATACACACATTACGTCATAATGCTCAGTCCTTATAATGACGTCAGTGGACAAACATGACGTCATTCGACAAACATGACGTCAGTCGACAAACAACTTATTTTTTTATGTATATATATATATATATATATATATATATATATTTAAATATATATATACATATATATATATATATTTATATATATATATATATATATATATATATATATATATATATATATATATATATATATATATATATATATATATATATATATTTAAATATATATATACATATATATATATATATATTATATATATATATATATATATATATATATATATATATATATATATATATATATATATATATATATATGAATGGGATTTTCAGTTCGATCAGAAACCTAGATTATAATAAGTTATACGATATCAGGGTTCCTAGGAAGGTTGTTAAAGGGGGGGGGGGGCTTCTATTTAGGTAAGATAGCAAGTACCCATCTTCGTGTTTGACTCGGGCTATTTTTCACTAAGACAAGTTTGTTGTAGCTGTAGCAGTATATTATCGGATGTTTTTGAATTTATCTCTTCTTTTATAGACTAAAATAAAAGTTCTACCTCTACAAGTAATGAGACTTTCCGGGGATCATTGCATTTTTATTTATTTATTTTTTTTTTAATAATATATCTTATCTTGTTCTCTTACAGGAATAGATGCAAAAGGAAGAGGATTGCTTTATAATGGTGTCATTGATTGTTGTATCAAAGTTTTGAGAACAGAAGGACCTCTTGGCTTGTACAAGGGTCTGTTAGCGAGTTATTTCCGGATAGGCCCACATTCAGTTTTAAACCTATTATTCTGGACTCAATTAAGAAAGCTACAAAAGTCAGCTGAAATATCAGGCAACAAGTCCATCAGTTGATTTCTTTGAAACAACTTATAGTATATTTTTCTTAAAAATAAAATTCCATTTCATTTCCCGGTTTTGTGTTATAATTATTGTTTAAAAAGGTACTTACAATAAAGATAGTTGTTTGATAGTTCCATTTCTCAACATTTTTTTTTTTTTTTACGTGGCCACCCAATTTAAACAAAAAAGAATGTGGTTAAATGACTAATTTACCTATATCTTACACGGTTAGAACGTTACGAGCAAGCTTCAGCTATCCAAAATCAAAACACTTTTGCATATTTTATGCTAAATTTTTAGTTAAATTCAGTATTAGTTGTTAACAACCCTATTACATCGATTGCAGAAGCCTGAAATCCTTTGGATATCTATTTCCAAATGTCCCGTGTGTAACACGTTATTTTTCTGCAGGTTTTTTTTTTCTAAGACGACTCAGCTGTCGCGTTCACTAATCAAGTCATTTTTGAGTCGTGGTTATACTAAAAAGGCTACAATCATGGCTCAAAAATTACCTGATTCATAATATTGACATCCGTGGTAGAAATACAACCTCAATCTTAAATTCAACTTCGGAATTGTATTCTTTGCTTCAAGTTTTAATTAAATAAGATTTTATGGCAGTTATTTTTATGAAAAGCAATGCAAGCAAGGATTGGGGGGAAATTAATTTTAATCTAGAAAAGAAAACCTGTTTCTAATATGCTATAAAATAACTTTAATGATTGTAGAGAAAAGAATCACAGTTTTAAATATGGGAAAAGGGTTTGTTTTCAACGCAAAGGAATAATATAAAATCCTATATCACGAAAAGAGCCTTGTCACATTTTCCACAAGCTAATAAGGGATTTTCATACTCTCTTCTTTTTTCGATTGGAAGAACCACTATCAAAGTGAATGAAACAATTGTTTACATTTTTAGTACGAACGCCCTAAAATTGCTTGGTTCGTTCCAGAAATCGGTTTTCATAAAAAAACAAAAACAAACATGGGATCTCTTCTTTTCGTGAGCAACAGGGAACAAAAATTCGCTAGTCTTTCCATTGGATTATTCTTTTATGCTCTAACCAGGACCTCGCATTACTACCCATTGTGTAATTTTCTACTGGTCTTATACAATTACAGGAACAGCAAAGAAGATAGTTATGAGATAGTGAAAAGGACAGTTATGTAAGAGAAGATAGTTATGTACTAGGAGTAATTAAAGGCTTTTTTCCACCCTCCAATTGTTAGCTAACAAAAAGTGTTTGCTTGCAATTCACGGAAACGTAATAATTGGGTAACAAATTCAAAAACCACAAGTTGGGAAATAAAATTGAAAATTCCAGGGATTGTTGGTGAAGCCAAAAGGACTTCAAGGCAGAAAAAAAAAACATATGCTAAAATTATGCTAAATGTAAGAAATATTAGCAGTCCTGAACTTTTTTATCAATGTTTAAAGCAAAGAAACTACTCACCCTGCTTTGCTGTGTTATCTAGTTTTAAACATTGCGCTTAAAAAATACTCAGACAATTCATTCCAAAACGATTTCATGTTAGAGAAATTCCTTGACAATTTTAGAAAACTATTTTTTGGACGGCGAGAAAACAACATTTGATTTTTTTTTTCAACGATGAGTCCTGAAGACGGGGGTATGTAGCCCCATAAGCACGCCCCTGGTGACAACCGTAGACTAATAAATTACAAGACAATGATCTCACTGTGCAAACAAGAAACTCTAGTTTGTCTATATAAGGATTAAATTCGACAACAGCGCCATTTCAATAACGTCGTATCTAAAGGTTTCTGAACCTTAATACTGAATACTGAATCTTAAAATGTTTTCCCTGTGTTTTAATTTTTGTTGTTTCTACAAAGGACAAGGCATATTTGAATCGTTTTTACTCGAAAATATACAATAAAGAAGCTCAAAAGAGAAATATTCAACAGCGTTCGAATACTTTGTATAAGTCAGGTAGGTTAGCTATCTGTAGAAGGGAATTATCTTGTAGCAATGCTTCTGGTGGATTTATAAGGTTACTTTTAAAGGCTGGGAAGACAACATGTTCGGTGATCCATTTCCAACCACCTCGCTTCATTTCAGATCCCTAAAAGAAAATACATGTATAATTATCAAGTCAAATTGGGCGTGAGCGCATTTTTCAAATTTACATGCAGAGTAAACAAAAACCAATAAGTTCTTTCTACAAATCGAAGTTAAGAAAAATCATGTCGTTTAAAATTATCTCAATCGATTGGAATGAGATATCTAATGAGACATCTTTTTTTAGAACAGAAATTTACCGGCAATATGGGTGTTAAAATTCCTTTTATGGAGGGTACTTCAACAATGCCAAGTAGATCCTTCGAACATTGACAGGTTTTCAACAGTGTTGCTAAAGGTGGAGTAAAATTTTATTACTGAAATGTCAAATTTTCAAAAGAAAGCGAGATATTTCAGTTTTCTCCAGGAGCAATCTTAACCTCTGAGCAAATTTCTTGATCAAAAATTTTCTATATTCTCTTTTGGTTCTTGAATATTGAGAATAAAGATCTAGAACACGCATCACTCTATACCACATCCTTTCGCAAAATCGTATTTTGTCGACTGGCAGGAATGTTGAATAAAAATGCTGCTGCGAAAAAGAAAGAGCTTTTATTTTGCAAGGCTAATATCGTACCCTTTCAGAACCAAAATGACCCCAAAAGGAGAAGATCAAAGTCCTCCATATGTATTGTTAATTTATCTGAACTTGGTAGCTTGAATTTAAGTGTCAACTTGTATAAAAGAAATGGAATTGTGGGTCAGGAGTGGTTTGGGGGTCTTGAAATACAACTGGAATACCCTTATCTGGATGACATAAATACAGGTGGAGGAGGAGGTTGGCCCCTCTGATGTGCACTGGGCAGGGTCCACCAGCGTGTGGACACTCCCGCCATTCACAATCCACTCCCTAAGCATTGGGTAAGTTGTTGGTGATGCAGGATGCCATAAGGGCGCATTATCAGTAGGAGATGTAGTCGGCCCCTGCTAGGGACAGAGAGAAATGGCTTACCGCCGTCCAAACGTCAGCCAAGAAACCCCTTTTTCACTTTTACGATGGTTATGAACAAACCGACGATGGCCATCCGTTTAGATCTACCGCATCCAGGACAGCCGACGATATGACGACCGCAAATCACGCGAATACCTCAGCTTCGACAGCTCCACCCTTGGAGGCCATTAGCCGATTTTATCAATCGGTAACCTCAACATCAGACGTTCGCAAAACAACGAAAAAAGGAACTCCTCCTGAGAGATAATTGTTAAAAGTGGGACGTAATCGGCCAATCCGAAACCAACCTCCCAGTCACCGGCGAAGAAAAACTTGATGACACTGCTCTTATACTGTCAGGACGCACTGATGGGAAACACCGGCAGGGATTTGGTTTCCTACTCTCCATTAAGGCTAGGGGATCACTAATCGCAGCAACACCCTTCTCAGAGAGTTCGATCATGATCCGCCAGAGAGGCTCACCAGCGAATCTCATAATCATCCAAGTACATGCGCAAGACTCTAACAAAATCTGAAAACTTATATCTCCTACTCCAGTGTCTAGTGGACTCCATATCAAAAAAGATATAGCGTTTGTCATCGGGGACTTCAACGCCATTGTCGGTGACGATCCATCTGAAAACAAGGATGCGATGGGTAAATCTGGCCATGGCCAGCAGAACAAGAGAGGTGAGTACATAATCGAGTTTCGCCGAGACAGTGATCTTGTTATCACTAACACATTCTTCAAACACAGTGCCCGACATAAGACAATCTAGACCTCCCCAGATGGAAGGACTCGGAACAATCTGGACCTCCCCAGATGGAAGGACTCTAGACGCCGGAAATCTTCAAATCACAAACACAGTCACTTTGGCTAGCGGCGACTTCGATATCGACCACTCGCCTGCTATGACTTCATTTAAATTACATCTAAAAACGGCCGCAAAACTCTCCAAAAGGCCCCCCCCCCGTATTCAGAGTACACCTCTTAAAACACGAAACTATCCGACAAAAATACACCGCTACTCTTTCCGAAAGAATTTCTGAACTCCTCTACATCCCCGCTAACTCTATCAAAGGATGACATCGATAATCTTGGGAAGAGTAGAACGCAGGTTATATGCGATGTCGCACAGACCCTGGGAGTCCAAAAGGCGGACCAAAAACCTTGGATCACGAATGAGATAAACTCATTACGTGAAAAAAAAAAACGCAACCAGACTAACAAACTAGATAGAGAAAGTCGAAATATGTACAAACGATTGAGGTGTGTGGTAGAGAAAGCTACTCGTTCTGCTCACCGCTCCTATATAAGGAAAAAATGTGAGCAATGTGAAATGCCATTCAAGAAAGGTAACATTCACTTCATGGACAGGTGAGTGCAGGAACTAACCAAAAAAAAGGGACTGAAAGCCTGTGTCCTCCTCGATAAAGATGGTAACTAGATCCAAACTAAAGACAGGATCCGAAAAAGATGGAAAGAACACCTTGAGAGCAAATTAAACCCAACGATCCTCCCATACCTATCGGTGCTTAACCGCCTCCCCGTAATCACTGCAGACCCGAGCCCACCCCCACTTCGTTCTGGGATAGAATCGGCTATCAAGGGCTTAAGGACAAACAAAGCTGCAGGCCCAGATGGAATCCAACCGGAGTTACTAAAAGTAAATTGCGATCCCCTTGCTGACCTATTTCTAAAAATTGCTACTGCTGCTTGGGAAGAAGGTCACTTCCCCTCCTCATGGTGTGAAGCCACGATAGTTCCACTCCATAAGAAAGGCTCGAAAGTGATAACTACCGACCTATAAGCCTTACGAGCCATGCCGCTAAAATACTCACTAGAGTAATGCTGGAGCGTACAAGAGCTATATCTTCAACTATTATTATAGAATATCAGGCCGGTTTCCGCCCAAACAGGTCAACGATTGATCAGATATGTACGGTCCGTCAGAATATGGAAAAATGTCTTAAACTTGGACGTAGTAGTTTCTACCTTTTCATTAACTTTAAGCAGGCTTTCGACCTCATATGGAGAGAAGGTCTATGGTACATTTTTCTCCACTCTGGTATACTACAGAACTTAGTATCACTAATCAGAGTTATGTACTCAAAGTTCAGAAACCACGTTATGACGGGAGAGGACCTTTCCGATAGCTTTGAAACATCGAATATTGTGCTGCAGGGTTGCTGTCTTCCACCGGAATTATTAACCTGTTTCTTACCGCTATCCTATCACTCCTTGACAACTCGTCAGGTGTCCTTGTCGGGGGAATATTGATTGATAAACTAGCTTATGCCGACGACATAGACCAAATAAATAAGAACCTTAGGCATTTTCAGTCCCGGGCCAACAACATCAAGTCAACCACCAGCCGCTTTGGAATGAGTATCAATTCCTCAAAGACGAAAGCCAAGATGTGTTCACGAAAGCCAGAAAACAAGAAAGCTTAAGCCTCCAGCTCGGTGGTGACAACATAGAATAGGACGAAGATTTCACCTACCTTGGTTGCCTTATAACGTCAGATAACAACCACTCGAGAGATATTAAGAGGTGCCTGGCGCTTGCCAACTCTAGCTTTAAAGCCTTGATGCCGATCTGGATGAACAAGAATTTGTCGACACTGCTGAAAATACGACTCTTCAATACTCTTATTATCCCCATTGGCATTTACGCTTGTGAATCATGGACCGTCAAAACAGATGACCAACGTCGCCTAGCCGCATTCGAAACAAAGTCACTTCGCCGTATTGCGAGCATTACGGACCTGGACAGGATCTCTAATATTAGGCTGTTTGAAAACCTCAAGATCAAACACACCATACTTGACAAAATAAAACTGCATCAGCTTAGGTGGCTAGGCCACATCCAGCATATGGAAAATTCATATCTTCCGAAAATAGTCTTCCATGGTCGCGTACATGGTTCTCATCCCAGAGGTCGGCCCCCAAAGAGATTGAAAGACAACTTCGTTACATTCAAACTGTCGCAACTTCTACGCATGACTGAAGATAGATGCTCATACAGACACCACATCAATAACATAGTGAATGAAGAGGCCCCAAAACAACCTTCAAGGATGGATGGGACTTAAGTCAAGTAATTAAGTAAAAGATGGATCCCTTTTTTAACTCTTGATTTTGGTCATGAATTGAGAGGCAGGTGAGGAAGAGGGGCGACTGTGGTTGTGCATAATATAGCAATGGCTAACTAAGAAATAAATGTTAGAATTTTGACAAGACAAATAAGTAAAAACAGTCAAGATCGATAAAAAAAACACCTGTTTTTGAACCGATACGAGAGTTCTAATTCCCAAAACCTCTGGTTAAGGCTAACACTGCATAGTTTATTTCTGATCCATTTTTGGGTGCAAGGAATTTATATCTTTCACTTTTAGCTCTGGCAAATAAGTCTACTGTTATTTCTCTCTCAAGCTTCCCCAAAAGCTTGAGCATCATTTGCACTTACTGAAGACAAAATATGTAATGGTTTCTTTTTTTTGTAACAATAAAAAAAAGGAGAAACACAAATGCAGCTCAAACATTCGGATTTTGTTTTCGATGCAAGCATGTTTTTCAATTATCAAGCTAGTTTTTTATTACTTTAATATTCAATAATTTTTCACAAGAATTTCCTTCCTCTTAAACTTCTTCCTTTCAAATGCATAAAAAACCACTATCTGAACAGAACTTTCAGCTTAACCAATCGATTTAATTTGCTGTAAAACGGAATTGACATCTCAGCCTTTCTGGGGACTCGGGAAGGCGGCTACACGACATCAACACTGCATTAAATTCCCCCTCTGGTTCACGATAATTTCTACCCTTTAAAAGATCTAACTTCAAGCGTAATTCAAACCCATGAACTCAACCTGCTTGAGTAAGTTAAACTAACGTTGGACAATTATAGTTGTCCAACGCTTGCTCGATCATTGTTTTTTTTTTTTTTTTTTTTTTAGCTTGATTATTCGACCTTTTTAAAGTTCTTTTTCTACGAAATGACAAACCTTTATCCGTGGTAACAAACTGTAAGTAAGGAGCGATCTCAATAGTGAACGAAACTCTTAGAAACAAAACTTTGATAACAATAGATGCATCAAAAGAACTGAATTCTTATGCTGATTAAAATACATGAAGCTCATTAAGTTTAATGTTACCCATCGAAAGTTACGAGCCAGAGAAAATTCGCCCTATTTTTGGAAAAGGGGAAAACATCCACAAAACATCAAATAATCTTAATGAAAATCACAACATCAGATTCAGGACACCTGAGAACCCTACTGTGGAAGTCTCAATTTCTTATATACAAAAACATGGAACTTTATATTCTTTATCAGAAGAAAGATCACGGGTACGTGTTTATTTATTTTTTTTTTCAGGGGTGATTGTATCGAACCAGTGGTCGCAGAAGATCAGGAGAGGGTTTATTTGATCGGAAATCAAAAGTTCTAGAGCCCTTTTTATGTAACCAAAAAGATTGGAGGGCAGCTACCCCCGTAACATGCCCCTTTTCTCCTCGAAGTCACCCGATAAAAATTTTAGATATCCGCTTTATTCAACATATTTGAAAGGTCCAAAAACTATACCTTCGGGGATAACATGACCCCCTACAGTCCTTGGGTAAACTGTTGTAAGTTACGAAATGTATCCATTGTTTATGGATAATATTTGTTATTGAGAAAAGTGCAGACATTTTTTTGGGGGGGGGGATTTTATCTTGGGAGGATTTACTACGGCGAAAACTTACCGCGGGGAGAGAATTTTCCGGGGTTGATCCTTTTTGCACTGGGGGATTTACACGAATTGCTTTACAAAATTCTTTTTATTTGTCTTTTCTGACTAAATTTACGATGCAGAGATGTTCCTGGAGAAATTTTAAGCGGGGTTGAGATTTCCTGGAGTGATTTTCCATGGGAGGAGGGGACTTTTGCGGGAGAGATTTTCCATGTCGGATTTTTCCTTGGGAGCAACTTTCCACTGGGGGAAGGGAATTTCCGAAAAAAAATATTCCACAGAAAAGGATATCCGACATGATTTGAAAAATGATTTCAGCAGAATGAAAAGAATGAGTGTGGGAATTACAGAGGCGTTAGCTTGGTTTCTATAGGAAACAAATTACTTAGCATGATGATAATTCATTACACTAACAGATTCTGAAGACAGGGGCATCCCCAGGGGGAAGGGGCGCAGCCCCCCACCCTCCAACTTTTTTGGTGTTCGGTAAAATTTTCACCGAAGGTGAAAATTTTGACAGAAACAGGCATTATGGCGAAGCCAAGATAGCCATTTCTAATATTTCTTATCCCTCTATTTCCATATAGCATGATTTAACGTGTGCATTTGATTCGCATTCGCTACCCAATTTGTGTGGATTCGCTAGTTTTATCACACTAGTTCCACCTAATTGAAATATTCCACGGAAGAGGATATCCGACATGATTTGAAAAATGATCAGAAATTAAAGTCTTTTACAAAGAAAAATAAGTTAGGCAGAAATTTTCAGGGGAAAGAGCTATAAGTTACGAAGTCTATCCATTGTTTACGTATATTATTTGTATGGGGGTAGTATAAGGATGGAATTGTCCGTGGGAGGAACTATACTTAGAGGAATTTTCTGTGGAGGGAGGGAACTGTCCACAGAGGGAAGCTGGATTTCTCGGCTTTATTTGGAAAATGATCAGAAATTAAATAAAAAAATGGGTTTTTCGACTGGAAGTAATGATCAACATCAAAACTTAAAACGAACAGATATTATTCCTTACACGAACGGGGTCGGCCCCTTCTCGCTCTTCATGCTTAAGTTTGACTTTTTGTCCCAGTTCATTAAGAATGACAACTGAAACACGCTCCTTCTAGTAAAAAAAAAATACATTTTTTTATTTAATAATACATAAAGACCGATAGAGATGCAGAGGAGCAGACAGGAGTGCTCATAGATTATTCATCCATGTTCGATAGTTAATTTTTCGTTGTTACCTTTTTTTATTGAAAGTAGAACTGAGGAAAAATAATTTTCCACACAGTCAGATAACCTTTTGTCTTTTTCAATTTTTTTCAAAAGCTCCTCCTCACTCTTATACTTATTACTCCCTATTCCAATAGAAAAACTAAAATAAGAGTCGAAAAATAATAGACAAAAAATGAAAAATAAAATACCGATTCCGTATTTATGTGGTCAGCAGCGGACGCACCGTAGAATTTCGCTGTCTCTCTGCAAAAAGTTTCAAAACATTCCTTTTCAGAATCCCACTGCACTTCTGAGGCAAGTCTTAAAACATACATTGGAAGCCCTTCAACCGGTGGGGTGTAGTCATCTATAAAAAAAAAGAAGAAAGAAGCCACTAACATATCAAGAGATAAAATAAGGCATTTATCAAACCCCTTTATAAAAAAGGTGAAAAAAATGAGTGTGGGAATTACAGAGGCGTTAGCTTGGTTTCTATAGGAAACAAATTACTTAGCATGATGATAATTCATTAGACTAAGAGATTCTGAAGACAAGGGCATCCCGAGGGGGAGGGGCGCAGCCCCCCCACCCCCCAACGTTTTTGGTATTCGGTAAAATTTTCACCGAAGGTGAAAATTTTGACAGAAACAGGTATTGTGGCGAAGCCAAGATAGCCATTTCTAATATTTCTTATCCCTCTATTTCCATATAGCATGATTTAACGTGTGCATTTGATTCGCATTCGCTACCCAATTTGTGTGGATTCGGTAGTTTTATCACACTAGTTCCACCTAATTGAAAATTCGGTGATTTAACGTGTTCATTTGGTTCCCATTCGTCATCGAATTTGATGAATTCAATAGTTGTATCGTAGTAGTTCCACTCATTTGCAAATTTAGTTATTTGACAAGTTCATTTGGCTTCAATACGTTACCGATTTCGGTGGGTTCGGTAGTTCTATCGCACTAGTTCCGCCTATTTGTAAATTCGATACTTTCGCTACTATAGAACGAAGTGAGTGAATTTGTTAGTTCTATTTTGCTAGTTCCGCTCATTTGCAAATCGGGTAATTTGACATGTTTATTACAATCCATTAGACTCCTATTGCAAAGCATTAAACATTCGCAAATTTTGTTGTTGTAGGCAGATTAAAAACAACCAAATTCGGTTGTTCTGCTTGTCCTGGTCTGTCACTAAATTTGTCAAAGTTTTTTCTTGGCTCCAATCTGATCCGTAGCCAAACTTGTAGAATTCGAGCATTAGGCCCATCCCGGTATTGAATTGCATTGGTTTAGTACTTTTTTTTTTTTACAAAATCCGATATTTTCACCTGGTTCGCATTCATTACTTAACTGTGTAGTTTGGTTATTAGTCAGAAATCCAACTGAGAAGGTTAACAAAGAATTGCAGTCGAATGGATAAAATGGCAGATAATTCTCATTGCGATATTACGAAAAACAATTTCTAAAAAGTAAAATTTTACATTTTGCACAAAAACTTCAACCGAATAAGCAATTGATTTTTCATGAAAGTCATAACTAAGTCAATCATACTGAGGTTGAGACTGTCCAACCAGACGTTCTCATTTCTTAGAGTCATTTTATTTTTGTAAACAAGCCTGACCAGATATTTTGAGGTTTCGGCTGAAAATTTTGTGTTAAATTAGGAGGGAAGTATAAGTTTTTCCAGAAATTCGAAAGATTATTTGGTACTTGTCTGTTAAACGGAACACACTCAAGAACTACGCTGTTTAAGATCTGACAGAAACCGTTTTGTCTCTCTGGGACCGGTTATAATTTACTTGTTTTTAGTGAGGAAAACTACAATATATGTATATTTTTATTAAATATTTGATATATAGAGGTGGTTAAGGGGTGGGTTAGGTATTTAAAATAATGCGTTCTGTGCGGCCGGCTTTCCATAATTCTCTGTCGTAATTTCCATAATTCTGTTTCTAAAGTATTATAATATCATCATGTTTTGGTAAAATCTATTAGGATTAGCCTAACTTCATTTATTGGTTATGTTCTGTTTATCAAACAAGTGCTGATGATTTTTCACTCGACTGACAAACAAATCGTCAAATCGAGCGCTTTTTGATTTAGTTTAAAAGAAAAACGATCAGAAAGCGACTTACTCCGACTTGATGGGAATTTTTAGCATTCTATATAACTATTATTTCATCTCACATTTAATCTGTTCTGTAAATTTTTCCACTCCCCTTTCAAAGCTTCGTACGAGTTGGAGTTACCGTCCCTTTATCTCACCCAAGTTAGGTGTTCAGCGCCTTCGGAAAAAAAAATATTAGAATGTATTTTTGTCAGTCAATCGGCCAGTTTTAAACGGGTTTGAAAAGAAAGGCTAAGTAGAATTGTTTGCATAGTTAGATTTATTATAAGTAACGTACTCGTGATTTTGTGAAATTAGCTTGGATGATAGTTGCTCTGACATTTGCTTTGAAATGTCAAGTACCGATAAGAAGCGTAATGTTTCTGTAACCAGACCCAACCGTATAACCGTCAAATGCTGTGAATGTCACGCTAAAATAAATAAAAACTATTTAAAAGTCATTTTCGTCGCATTCCCGACGATCTTGAAGAAGCACTGAAATATTTGATTTTGTCGTTGTTTAAAACCCCATTTAAGGTGTTAAAGAAGCAAAAGCGATATGACAATATTACGGTCATTACAGCTTTTGTCAGTGAAAGTATTTATGCGGCGATGACTGCCTCACCAATTCCTAAGACCCTGTCACTACCTGATGAGGCCATAGTGAGTGGAGATACCGGCTTACAATCAATATTTTCAGGCATGATTTATCTTTTTATCAGTTTTCATTCAGCCTTTGAACTGTGAGGACGTAAGCTGGATTATACTTCGCATTTACTTGGACTGCACGATAAACAAAACTGTTGAAAGTAAGAAAATTACGAAATGTTACAAATTTTCTGATAACGAAATATTATAACTTACCGACGGCTCGATCGAATACGGATTATGATTTTGATTGGGAGATATATCATTTAGATTATGGGGAGGTAAGTTTTCGTGCCATGTAATATGGACTTTGTGTATATTTGTCCAATTTTGAAGTTTCTTTAGAGACAAATTATTAACAAGGCAGATAAGGATGCTGTTGTGAAACTAGCAGCAAAGTTTTTGGGAAAAGATGCGTTTAAAGAGACTATTGAAATCTGTCGTGAATATTTTCAAGTAGATATTCTTGAAAGGCACCGGGGATCACATCCGATTGCGGCTTTTATGGCCAACTTTTACGAACTGATATCAGACCGAATCTCGAAGGAAGATCCTGTTTCACGATTTGCAATTATGGATCTGTCAGATGTTCCGGTTTTTCCGAGCGAACCAAATACTATTGTGGCATCAAGATTAAATGACTGTGTTCAAATGTTAAATTTCCTCGCTGAAAAACAATAGTCTGTTAGGACAGATATTGATTAACAAAACCGTTTGTGGCCGTTCCTTCCCAAGCCAGGAAATTCTACAGTTCCTGTCATTTTTAGTAATTTACCTGCTAATATGCAGTGGTCCAGCCCCGCTAAGCAGCGCGAGTTTATTTCAAGTTTAGGGGGCTTAGACAAAATCGGCCATATTGAGGAACGGAGAGATAGGCTACTGGTGTTTATGAAAGATAATAATTCTGCCTCATCGGTGATAAGCGCCCTACCACCCGGTTCACAGATCTGATAAGATCCTAAAGATGGAATATCTAGGAATTATACGGATTGACACGGGCTTTGATGAATCAAATATTAACTGTGTAGTTAACTGTGTTGTACAAGCAAAGCGCTTCGGAGGTAGTTCAATCGTGCACTTGTCCTTTAGATCTTAAATAGATCTCGATGTTGCTCTAAAGCATGGCATCAAAATTGATTATTCGCGTTTCCGGGTGTCAACTCCACTGAATCGACCCAAGCAGTGCTATAAATGCTAAGGATTTGATCACTTTGCACGTGAATGTATGAATGAACTTAGATGTGGTAAATGTGCCGGGCCCCTGTTAATAGCCGCGATAATGCATGTTCAGCCTCCACTGTGAAATGTGCAAATTGTGATGGAAATCACAGAAGCAACAGCTTCTCCTGCGCCATGCTGAATTTTCAAATAAATTTTGTAACCCCTCCTCCAAACAAAAATCCTGGATACGTTCTTGGTTATATAATATGATATATATATATAAGTGTATATTCAGTCTATTTGCATAATATACACAATTTGCATGTATATCTCAGTCTTTTTTTATATTTTATTTTTTGTTTATATTTTAAAATTTATATATATATTTTGCATTTTAAATTTGCTCTTTTTAATGGTAAAAACGCAACTTTTGGCCAATTTATAATACTTTTTCTCTCATTTATTACAAACAAAATCTTACATTAGTTGAAAAAAAAAAATACAAGTTACTTCAAAAAAAGAATTTAGGCCGATTAATAACAATACAGATCTAAGTATAAAAGAGGATTTAATTCAAAATTCGAGGCAAATGGACGAGCTATTCACCTAAGCAGCCCCAGGATAGACATGCTCCTTTGTCAAAAAAGGGTTATTAGAATCAAATCATTTCAAAATTCTTACCAAGTAACATAGGAATTGTCACCAAATCAGCAGTTTCTGTTATTTCAATGGAAAAATAATCTGCGAGCATAGGTGCCCTTGATTTCAAGGAATCAGCAATAAACCTGGCTAATTCTTCCTTCGGGCCATCTTCCTCCGTCCATCCAGAATCCTCTTGAGTTAATGCTATTAATGCCAATTCATGAATTGGAAGCGGATCCTAAATTAATTAAATAAAGAGGAAAGTTTAAAAAAACATACAACAGCATTAGGAATTAAAACCTCCAGAAACTAGCCTTTAAATGAGGAGGCTCTTCACTCTTTATACTTAAGTTGCCTTTAATATTTTAGATTAGCGCCAACATAGCCACAGGATGATTTTAAGTATTCTATTAACCGATAACCTTCCAAAACACTTGAACTGAGATTGTTTAAGGCAAATGTGAAAATAAAAGCCCTTCTATTTTGCTGGTATTTTGACAAAAAAATTCATGACATACCCTTTATGGTCGAACAATTCGTTCTTGAAGCACTTGGGGGAGTAGTCAAACTTTAGCATAGATCGGACGGGTTAAGGGGTCGGCAGCTTCTAATATCTATGGTAACTTCTATTTGTGCTAAGTTTGAATGTCGCTCTTGACTTTCACTCGAAGAAACCTATTTTGTAAGTATTAAATATCTGCTTGTTTGAATATAACATCAAAAGTTACCTGAAATATGAGGGTAACTACCGCCCCCCTCAACCCCATGGTCTTTACTGTTTAGCTTTCAAAAACAATGGTTCAAAAAAAAGAGGCTCAGTTAGTTGTATATACTTTAAAGCATCTTTTGCCCCGTGGCTCCATCTTAGGTCTATTTGTTCCTGAAAATTCGGAATTTTCTACGATTTTTATTTTGGTTATTACATAACTACTAACATTTTTCTCATCGCACAAACTCTCCTTTATCAAACAGTTCGCGGCAACGAACTGTAAGTAAGGAGCGATCCGGCTCAAATAGTAATCGAAACTCTAAAAAACGGAATTGTGATACCAATAGATATATCAAAAGAATTCGCTTATTATGCTGATTTTAAATATATAAGTTTAGTCGTACCGATTAAAGGCTACGAGCCTGAGAAAATTTGCTTGATTTTCGAAAAAAAAGGGAGAATGTACTTGTCAGGGGAAACTATACACAAGGAGAATTGGCCAGAAATTCTTTACAAAAGTCCCTTTCCTATACGGAGTAATTTCTTTTCGTTTTAAGTTTTAATGTCGCTCCTTACTTTCAGCTAGAAAAACTTGTTTTTTTTTAGTTAATTTCTGAACGTTTTTGAATTAATGTATGTTTTGATTCTGGCTCTCCGCACATGGATAATTAAAAAGAAATTTGCATATTAATTTATTTTTTTGGCTAAATGGCTTTCTCATATTTTTGACCGGACGATTTTGAGATAAAAAAGGAGCGGGGGAGCAGGCATAGTTCCCCTCCAATTTTTTGGTTACTTAAAAAGGCAACTACAACTCCTAATTTTACGAAGGTTTTTATTAGTAAAAATGTGCGTAACTTACAAAATAACTTACGTAACAAACTTCTAAATTCGTATGTTTTTATTACTTATATGGGGGTGTTCGCCCTCTCGTCAATACCTTGCTCTTTACACTAAAGCTTAAATTTTGTCCCAATTCCTTAAGAATGACCCCTGAATCACAAAGGCCGTAGAATAAATAGTTGCAATTAATAAAATTACTTTAGCGCAAAGAGCGAGGTATTAGAAGGAGGTGAACCCCTCATATGCGTAATAATTTCTGTCGTTTTGAGTTTTAATGCTGCTCCTTACTTTCAGTTGAAGAAACTTTTTCATATTTATTTTTTCATTGCTCTTTAAAATAATGCTAAAAAATCCTATGTCCCTTCATGGAAATTCTCTTCCTCCATGACAAATTCCTCCATGGAAAGCTCCCCCGCATAACTCCCTAGCCTCAATCCGTCCCCCCAACCACAAAAATCCCCCTGAAAGTGTCTGTACACTTCCCAATAACGATTACTATGTGTAAACAATGGTCAAAGTTTGTAACTTGCAGCCCCTCCTGCGGGGACTACGGGGGAGTAAGTCGTCCCCAAAGACATAGTTTTTAGGTTTTTTGACTATGCTGAGTAAAATCGCTATCTCAGAATTTTGATCCGGTGACTTTGGGGAAAAAATGGGCAATTGCCCTCAAATTTTCTTGGTCGCATAAAAAGGGCACTAGAACTTTTAATTTCCATTAGAATGAACCCTCTCGCGAAATTCTAGGACCACTGGGACGATTCGATCACCCCTGAAAAAAAAACAAACAAATAAACACGCATCCGTGATCTGTCTTGAGGCAAAAATAGAAAATTCCACATTTTTGTGGATAGGAGCTTGAAAAACTACTGTAGGGTTCTCTGATACGCTGAATCTGATGGTGTGATTTTCGTTAAGATTCTATGACTTTTAAGGGGTGTTTCCCCCTATTTCCTAAAATATGGCAAATTTTCTCAGGCTCGTAACTTCTGATGGGTAAGACTAAACTTGATATCAGTATATTTAAGATCAGCATTAAAATGCGATTTTTCTGACGTAACTACTGGTATCAAAATTCCGTTTTTTAGAGATTCGGTTACTGTTGAGCCGGGTCGCTCCTTACTACAGTTCGTTACCACGAACTGTTTGATAGTTTCTGTTCGTTTTAAGTTTTGATGTTGCTTCTTACTTTCAGTTGATAAAACTTGTTTTTTTATTTAATTGCGGATCGTTTTTTAAATAATGTTGGGAAATCCAGCTCCACCTCCATGGGAAATTTCCTTCCCCCACGAGAAATTTCTTCATGGAAAGATTCTCCCACGTAACTTAAATTAGTAATATTTGCGAACTAGTTTTGTAAGGCATAGTAACACAATGGCCAAAGAGGTCAAAACTATTTTTATAAAAATGAGAGTCACAAGTTGAGCAATTCTTAAATGACTGAAATGAATGAAAAGAAAGATCTTTAAAATTATACGTAATAATTTGTGTTCGTTTTAAGTTTTAATGCTATTCCTTATTTCAGTTGAAAAAAAGAATTTTTTTTATTTAATAACAGCTAAAAGCTGGACACATACAATACCTTTGGTTTAATAATACATAAAAATCATAGTTAAGATGCTGCTTAAGGTAAAATTAAACGCTAAGATTGACCAGAAAATAACACAAACAAATTACTGCTTATATTGGCCATTATTTATACAATTCAAACTTTAGCGTAAAGAGCGAGGTATTGACGAGAACGTAAACTTCATCACATACCTAATAAGAGGGGGGTTCATCCCCTAGTCAATACCTCGTTCTTTACGCTAAATTTCGAATTTTGTTCCAATTCTTTAAGAATGACCCCTGAATCACAAAGGAATGACAAAAATAATTTCTGTTCGTCTGAAGTTTTAATGTCACTCCTTGCTTTCAGTCGAAAAACTTGTTTTTAAATTTAATTTCTGATCGTTTGTTAAATAATGATGGGATATCCAGCACCTTTTCACAGATATTATCTTCCCCAATTAAAAATTCCTCCATGGACAGATCTTCCCACGTAACCCAGTACTAGTATTAATAGCAGTAGCAGTAGTACTAGTAGTAGATGTACTATGTAAACATTGCCTTTTTGTCAGTTGAACATGCCCCTCATCATACCCTGGAAGTTTCAAATCAATACTCTAAAGTCGATCCTACGATATTGCTGACACGCTGACAGCCAGTGTGCACACAGCGTTTTTAATTGAGTTTAAGTTCCCCCCTAAACATTTCTTGAAATTTTCACCTTAATACCCTTAGCCTTAGCAGCTTAGCAATCGCAATAGAAGTAGTGGTTGTAGCGTATAGTACTTAATTGTTGTACCGTATAGAATAGTACTACTACTAGTAGTAGTAGTGATTGTGCTACTAGTAGTAGTAGTAGTAGCGTGCACGTATTGCCTTTTGGTCAACTGATCATCCCCTCATTATTCCCTGAAAGTTCCCACTTAATATACCAACTTAAGACATTCCTGAGATACAACCTTCTGAAAACCTGCATGCACCTAGTGTTTTGACTTGGTTCAACTTTATCCTCAGTATTCCCTGAAATTTCTCCTTCATACACTTAGGCTTAGTAGTAGTAGTGGTAATAGCATTGGTTGTAGTAGCAGAAGTAGCAGTTGCTGCAGCAATATTAGTAGCAGCAGTAGTATGCACACATTGCCATTTGGTCCCTTGAGCATCTTCTTCATCATGCCCTGGAAGTTTCAACTTGATAATCTAACCGATTCCTAAGATATAATTGAAACGTACTTTTAACAATCGGTATGAACATAGTGTGTTCTGATTTAGTTCAGCTTTCCCCTCAACCTTTCCTGAAATTTCACCTTAATATCCTCATCCTTAGTAGCAGTCGCAATAGTATAAGTAGTTGTAGTAGTAGTAGTGGTGACAGTAGTAGTTGTCGTAGAAGTAGAAGAAGTAGTGTACATATGTTGCCTTTTGGTCAATTCAAAACCCCCCTCATAAGTCCCTGAAAGTTCCAACTTAATACCCAAAATAATTCCTAAGATATGCTCTTTTGACAACCTGCACACACATAGTGTCTTTTGATTTAATTCAACACTCCCCTAAACGTACCCTAAAAGCTTCACCTGAATGCTCTTTGTTTTTTCGAAGCCGAGGGTCTAACACGCCCCCTCTTTCCTGATAACAAATACTATAATGGGCGAATTGCATAACTTGCAGCCCTTTCCCCGATGGCTGTGTGGGTGGATCGGGAGGGTTGACATCCTATGAGACATGGCTAACTTTCAACTATGCTTAGCAAAATAGCTATCCTACGATTTTGAGTTAATGTGTTTGGGGATAAAAGGGGCATGGGAGGAGGACTGGTTGCATTAAAATTCCTTTCCGTTCCGTTAACTATTCCATTAAATTGGATTAGTTGTGGCATCAAGTCATGGCTAATTGTAGAAAAAGCCAAGACAGATAGTCCAATTGAGTAAGAAGCAAACCTGGCATTAACCCCCCCCCCTCTATTAGGATTGTGTTGTTTCGGCTGTTAAAAAGGGCACTAAAACTTTCAATTTCCAATCGAATGAGCTTCTTCTGAAGTTTCTACGATAACTTTTTCCACATGAAGAGCCTTGGCGAAAAAAAACAACAACATAGATTCCACTTCACTCTTTACTTAGCCAGCTATTGTGCTGTCTATGATATCGTTTACTAAAAGCTCATTGGTTTAGATTTTAATTAGTCAGTATTTGGATCAATGGCTTAAATTAACCCTGAAGCATCCGGACGATGGGCTATTCTGACAAAAAAGGACGCATATGTCACTTGTGTGGAATTATTTATTTGTTTAAGTTAGAAAATTTCCATGAAATAGAGAGCGGATTTAAAACTTAAACGAGCAGAAATCACCATGCTTAAGATGTCAAATGTTATCGGTTAGGAATGACTATAAATGAATAATGAAACCTAAAATAAACACAAACTAAAATGAACAACGAAGCTAAAATTAAAAGGAACAGTATTAGCTTGAATAAGTGTGATATGTCCACGCCCTGAACACCCTCCCCCCTTCCCGCAAAAGGATAAAAGAGTCACTTTTGCTTTATTATAAACTAAGTAGGCCTACTGTACTTAAATAACAGTTTTATTCAACTTTCTTTATTCTATAAATTTCAAAAGAAGGCATTTGTAAAAGAGAACATAGGGACAAAAATAAGTTCTTTTAAAAAATATAAAACTAAACATTACGATGAGGTTTTTGAGGATGATTATATATTATATGGTTACTATGGTTATAAGGATGAGGATGGGACGATTTTTTCGGGAATGGTCGTCTTCAAGGTGAAAAGAGTGAATGCATGCAAAATCACCCTTTTTTGTAAGGTAAGGTCGTGCCGGCTACTTATTATTGAAAAGTATAGGGTATAGTATTCCTGTGGAAGATTTTTTTTCCATTTTTTATTTCCCATGATTATTATCCGGTGACATGTAAAGATTTTAAAAATAGGATACATTTTACAGTGTCTCCGATAAAATCACATTCTGATTTACTTTGATGGTTGACGATAGACCAAAGAAGTTGATGATGGTAAAAAAAAAAAAGAAGCGTAACATCATTAGCACCTACCCGGGATATTATTTTTCTATTCTAATAGGAATGTGGCAAAAAAAGAACAAAGAACGACCCCGAAATAAAAGGTACGAATTATGATTATGATCACTTTCAAGAAAAAAAAGGGTAAAGCCTAGACACAAAAAATATAGCATCATCAAAAAGATTTGAATAAAGTGGCGCAATGAGATGCCTATCATATCGACCATTGTTTGTGACAATTTCAACACAAAAAGTTTTAAATTTGTCTTTAGCACCAAGTCCACCCAGCAATTGACAAAACATACTGTAATAAATATTGCAATAACTTATTGAAAAACATAAAAATTGTGCTCTATTGAACGCGATTTGAACATCAAAATGATTTTCTTGCACAACCCATTACCATAAAAGTTTAAAACTAACCCAAAATATTGTAGCTTATGCTGACAGATATATATATAGCAAAAATTTTCTATCGGTAAAAGAACAAATTAGAGCTTATTGGCCTCTGAAGCAAAACAAGCAAATAATTAATCACAACATGCTTTTGAACGCAATCCGATAATCGCAATTTCCTATTTACAAAATATACTAGTTTCTGTACAGCTTGATATTTATAAATAAAACATTGTATCCAACAACACAGAATGAATATCAATTTTTGATGATATTGCGCCAGACAAGGCTTTCTTTCAATTAAATAAAAAAAAAACAAGTCTTTTGAAATGAAAGTAAGGAGCGACATTAAAACTTAAAACGAACAGAAATTAATCCTTATATGAAAGGGGCTTTTCCTCCTCGACACCCCGCTCTTTACGCTAAAGTTTTTTGTTGTTTTAAAAAGTAGAGTTGCGAGACAGAATCAAACTTTAGCGCAAGGAGCGGGGTGTCGAGGAGGAAAAGCCCCTTTCATATAAGGAGTAATTTCTGTTCGTTTTAAGTTTTAATGTCGCTCCTTACTTTCATTTCAAAAAACTTGTTTTTTTTATTTAATTTCTGAAAGTTTTTGAATTAATGCATGTCTGATTTTGGCTCTGCGTACATAAATTATTAAAATGAAATTTGCATATTAATTCTTTTTTTGGCTAAATGGCTTTCTGTTAGTTTTGATCAGACGATTTTGAGAAATAAGGGGTGGGGAAGGAGGCCTAGTTGCCCTCCAATTTTTCGGTTACTTATAAAGGCAACTAGAACTTTTAATTATTAACGAACGTTTTTATTAGTAAAAAATATACGTAACTTAAGAATTAACTTATATGAGGGGGTTTGTCCCCTCGTTAATACCTCGCTCTTCCCACTGAATCTTAAGTTTTGTCCCATTTTTTTTAAGAATGACCCCTGAATCAGAAAGGCCGTAGAATAAATAGTTGAAATTACTAAAAATAATTTAGCATAAAGAGCGAAGTATTTATCTCCTTCTAAATACCTCGCTCTTTATGCTAAAGTATTTTTAGAACCCCTCATATACTTAATAATCTCTGTTCGTTTTAAGTTTTAATGCTTCTCCTTACTTTCAATTGAAAAAACTTTTTCACGTTTATATTTTCATTGTTTTTTTTTTTTTAATAGTAATGCTAGAAAATCCTGCGCCCTTTTCATTGAATTCTCTTCCCCCAGAAAATATTCCTCCAAGGAAAGATCCTCCCATATAGCCCCCTCCCCTGAACCCCACATCCAAACAAAAAAATCCTCCTGAAAATGTCGGTACACTTCCCAATAACCATTACTGCATGTAAACATTGTTCAAAGTTAGTAACTTGCAGCCCCTCCCCCAGGGACTGTGGGGGGTAAGTCATCCCCAAAGACATAGTTATTATGGTTTTTGACTATGCAGAACAAAATGGCTATCTCAAAATTTTGATCCGTTGACTTTGGGAAAACAATGAGCGTGGGAGGGGGCCTAGGTGCCCTCCAATTTTTTCGGTCACTTAAAAAGGGCACTAGAACTTTTCATTTCCGTTAGAATGAGCCCTCTTGCAACACGCTAGGACCACTTGGTCGATACGATGACCCCTGGAAAAAAACAAACAAATAAACACGCACCCGTGATTAGCCTTCTGGCAAAAAATACGAAATCCCACATTTTTGTAGATTGGACCTTGAAATTTTTTCTGTAGGGTTCTCTGATACGCTGAATGCGATGGTGTGATTTTCGTTACGATTCTATGACTTTTAGGGGGTGTTTCCCCCTATTTTCCAAAATAAGGAAAATTTTCTCAGGCTCGTAACTTTTGATGACAAAGACTAAATTTGATAAATCTTATATATTTGAAATCAGCATAAAAATTCGATTCTTTGATATATCTTTTAGCATCGAAATTCCGTTTTTTAGAGTTTCGTTTACTATTGAGCCGGGTCGCTCCTTACTACAGTTCGTTACCACGAACTGTTTGATGACTCAAGGTAACAAAGAAAGAAAATTACTCACCGAGAATCGGAACTTGGCAAAGTTTCCAAAGTCTTCTAGTAGCGTCTGATAAAAAAGTTCTTCCCTAAAGAAAAATAATTATTCATTAGACTGAAAAGCAATACCATCTCAATAAGTCATAATTTTAGCAATCACCGGGCCACGCTGTCAGTTGGATCCTTGATTACTGTGTAATATTTATATAATATTGATTTAATGGTGAATACAGCTTAGACACGTCCAAAACAAAATGAAGTTATGTTGATTGCTTTTAAGAATAAGTCTGTTGCACTGACTGGCAGAGGCGTCATAGGAGGGGTGCCCTAATCTCAATGCCTTCAACCAGCTGGTGATCAATTGAAATTGTTTAATTGCTGCCGAAAAGCTACGATTCCAACAAAGTTTTTCCGACATCGGGAAATTCAGAACATACACTGTTTTTCTTCATTTTAAACAAGTTCTTTATTTATTCAGAAGTATTAGGGGATTCAATTAGTATAAAACGTTGGAATTTAGGCAATTTATACCATACATTTGCCATGAAGATGGCTTCTAATAATTCTCCAAAACCACAGCCATAGTGTATCTGCTCTTACCAACAACTCAAGCTTCAGAGCATTAATTAAGTCGTACAAATAACTGTGGAAATTTATTTATGTTGTAAAATAATACTTTTTATTCAGCTACTATATGTTTCAGTTAAGTTCGTATTTATTTAATATGGCGGATGGAGCGGGTAAAAAACACAAATCATTTCAATCATCGCTAAACTTTTGAGGACGGGGCGTTAATTTTTCAAGGGGCATCACTAGAATACGCAGAAATCAGATATTGTGGCCACAAATCCACCATTAACCGTTTTCAGCCTTTTCTTTTTTACGAAAAAGAATTATCTGATCTCCTGATATATTGGGAGTAGGCATCCTTAGCATTTAGCTATCTTTATTGGTAGGATTATCGTCGAATACGCCTTAAAAATGTAATAATAACGATACAATTACCTCAACTTGATGGTATTGCAAATAAAAAGTTTAGTCTGATGCTGGATAAGTGAGAACTGGCTGTTGACAACGCCCACAAACGTGTGATTTTTTATCAAGTCTCGTAAGCCATCTGATGATTGAGCATCAACTTCCTTTTTCAAGCTCTGTACACTGCTCAATACTATGTTCCTCCTGTAAATGATTATGGATTTTATTTCTGCATTGAAACAACAAAAATTATCCTAGTCTAGACGTTATCAAAGTACTTAACAATTGATGCACCTTTCGTATATTTTTATTTTTTATTTTTTTGCCTTGTCATACAGAAAGAACAGCCGTATATGCTCGGAGAATAACTCATTCAACCTCAAGCTTTAAGTTCAGTTGAAGGGTCAAAACTGGTCGATGGTCAACCAGCCTCACTTTCAACACCCTATGCACCTCCAGACACCGCCCAGCTCCCCATTACATCGGGCCAAATTCTTAAGTTGGCTTTTTTAATCAAAACAGTACAACTAAGACTGACACTTTCCAATTGGAGAGTATTAATGACAACTCTAAAAGTAACACCTTCTCAACTTAAACAAGACTTAAAAGTTTCCTATTTCGTCATGAGTCCTCCTCCCTGACTATAAATTCAATTTTTCCTACCTCAATCAAACCCCTAATTTAAGGTCTTCTAGCCCTAGGAGATGAGTTTGGAAAATGGTGATAAGTCCGCTCCAAAATATCTATAGTCGTCAGTCAAAATTTTAATATGACACTCGTTTCCAAATTTGTAGCGTTCTATGTCAAAATTTTTATATAAATTTAAATCACTAAAATTACTCGGGCTCAATGAAAAGCAGTGGATCTCACCAGTACAGGCTTGAGACCAATAGCTAAATACTCAAGTCAACATAAAGCACTTAAGCTGGATTACAATTGGCGAGCTAGAAGTTCCGAGGACCTCTAGTTGAATACAAGCCTAGCCCAATCTTAGTCACTACATGATCTTCATTACCTGGCAATACACTTTTTCCAACCAGACTTGATATATCGTAAAATGCATGTCATCCAATTCATTATATAGTGATGCCTTAAAATATAATATTATTATGAGAAGGCTACTTATAATAGTAAAATGGCAAAGAATAGATTAAAGCAGAGGTTCCCCTAGCAATTTTGGGCCATGTTCCAATTAGACATTACTAAAATCCTGATGTCCTACTCGAACATTTTTAAATTTTGTTATTCAAAATTTTATATGTATTCACCTAAAGAAAGCTTAAAAAACCATTAACTTGGTATCTTTTTTGGATCATCCTCTAGTGATATTTTATGCTAATGAAAAATATTGTCTGAATACAACACCTTTTATACAATGTACAACATCTTTGCAATAGGCCTACTGTCATCTATCTTTAACGCTCTTTAAATGCATTTGAATGTGACGTCGTTAACATGATTTTTTTTTCAAAATTAAGGCTCTAAAGTATAGTCAGCCGAAGGATGCACGCCCTGCCTATGACCCACCAAAATATTACCATGCCCCGTCAGTGGGGCCTGCACCCCAAGTTGGGAACCATGGCTGTAGAGTATACCACATGAATACATTAAAGTGATTTGTGCTAAGTACGAGAGCGATATTGCTACGGTTAATATAGGAAATGAGGTTAGTTACTGGTTTGGTATTGAATCAGGAGTAAACCAGAGTTGGGTTTTATCCCCATTTATTAGAAACATTTTGATGGTTATTGTCCTAAGGAACATGGCAAAGACTATAGGAGAACATGGAATCAAATTGGAAGGTAAACCTCTACTAGACTTACATACATTAACTCCATACTATAACACCAGGAGGAAAGGCAAGAGCAACGCAAAACCAGGCTTGCGGTTCAAAGAGAAAGGGCCAGATTAGGAATGTCCAATCTACGTCAACGAAGGCGTGTCGAGGAATCATCAGAGCAACGTAAAACCAGGCTTGCGGCTTTACGTCAACGACGGCGTGTCAAAGAACCACCAGAGCAACGTGAAACCAGGTTTGCGGCTGACAGAGTTAGTAAAAAAAAGAATGCATGTCGATGTATTACAAAAGCAACACGTGTATAATCGCCTGGCATTCAAGTACTGACCTTCCGATGATTATAGCTTGACTCGAGATGTTCAAATCGGGACTATGTCTGAAATTTGTCCCTATTGCAAGGCATTGAAATTTAATGGCGAAACAATGGGAATGTGTAGCGCCTAAGGAAAAGTTAAGCTTCCTCAACTGGGTGCACCACCAGAGCCATTGAATACTTTGCTTACTGGAAACACGTCTGAACCGAATCGTTTTTTATCAAACATTAGGAAATATAACTCATGTTTCCAAATGACGTAGTTCGGTGCCGAAATCGAAGATCGAGGTAATTTTATGCCTACTTTCAAAGTAAAAGGGCAAATTTATCATAGAAGAGGCTCCCTTCTACCATTCTCAGGTGAGCGTCACAAATTTTTGCAGCTGTACATCATAAGTGATGGCAATGCTGAATTGAATGCACGTTGCGGAATTTATCCCGGCGTTGAAAGGACTATCGTTTCCCAGTTGCAACATCTTTTCCACAATAATAATAATTTAGTGCGCCTCTTCAAAACAGCAATCGATTTGATGCCAACTGATACGCATAAAATTGTTATTCCCGCTGACAAAACGCCTACTGGCGAACATGTGTGTAGACTATCAACAAAATGGCAATCTTTATGGTCGGTGATCAGTTCTTACATCGAGATATTATTCTTTATAGGCGAAACAATCAGTTGACAAGAATAGCTGAAACTCATCGTTGCTACGATGCCCTAGAATATCCTATCATTTTTTGGGATGGAGCCGACGACTATCACTTTAATATTAAATTGGTAAATCCAGCCACTAACAAAGAAATGGATAAGAAATGCAGCGCAATGAACTATTACGGCTACAGAATAATAATTCGTCATAATGAAGATAATCATATTTAAAATGCCGTCAATTGTTTCACCAATACGTCGTTGATATGTATGCAAAGATTGAATCAGAACGTTTCCTATTCATCCGTCTGAATCAGACCAAGCTCCACTCTGAACAATACATTCATTTGCGAAATGCAGTTGTAAATGACGACAAAGCCACTAATATTGGAAGAATAACGATTTTACCTTCGTCATATGCTGGTAGTCCTTGTCATATGCATGAGTATGCTCAAGATGCCATTGCGTATGTTCGTCTCTATGTTCGTCCATATTTATTTATTACATTTACATGTAATCCATCTTTGGACGAGATACAGCAACTTTTATTTCCTGGACAATCACCTTTTCATAGACATGACATTACGGCCCGTGTCTTCCGGCAAAAGTTGAAATCACTGATGAATGAATATTTCTACGTTAACGTCTGAAAAAAAAGGCATTTATGATCAGATAATGCATTATGTCGACAATCAAGTTGGAAAAACCTTCTTCTTGGATGCGCCAGGAGGAACTGGTAAAACGTTTCTAATTAGATTGCTTCTGCCATCAATTCGATCCAAAAATGACATAGCGTTGGCCCTTGCGTCGTCCAGAATAGCCGCAACGTTGCTGCCTGGTGGGAGAACTGGTCATTTCGCTTTAAAATTGCCTCTGAATATGCAATCTACAGAAACTTCCCCGTGCAATATTTCCAAATCATCTGGGATGGGTAAAGTATTGCAGCAATGCAAACTTATTGTTTGGGACGAGTGCACAATGGCGCACAAAAAATCATTCGAGGCTCTCGAGAGATCATTGTAAGATTTACGAAGGAAATTCTAAACCCTTTGGCAGCATATGAACATTGCTTGCGGGAGATTACAAGCAAACATTACCTATTATTCCTAGATCGACACCTGCGGATGAAATAAATGCTTGACTGAAAAATTCTTATTTATGGGCACACGTAAATACATTAAAATTAACTATAAATATGCGCGTCCTATTGCAAAACGATTACTCTGGTGAAACATTTTCAGATCAATTGCTAACAAATGGAAACGGAATATTCCCTGTTGACTCAATTTCAGGATGTATACAACTGCCTCCTGAATTCTGTAATTTAGTGACGTCAAAAAAGTGATTTGGTTGAAAAGGTATTTCCGAATATTCTAACCAATTATAAAAATCATATATGGCTAAGTGAACGAGCAAAGCCAAGAACAAAGACGTCAACGAAGTCAAAAGTATTATTCTGACCAAGATTCGAGACCAGGCAGTTATTTACCAGTCAGTCGACACAGTTCTGGAATCAAATGAAGCGGTTAACTATCCATCAGAATTTTTAAATTCCCTAGATCTCTCAGAGTTCCCACCACACGTGCTACAACTAAAAATAGGCGTACCAATAATACTGTTGCAAAATATTAACCGACCAAAGCTTTGCCATGGCACGCGACTTACGTATTAGAAACAATGGAAGACTTAATAGAGGCAACAATCTTGACAGGGCCTTCCGAGGGTGAGGCTGTTCTTATACCTCGCATTCCCATGATTCCAAAGGATCTGCCTTTTCAATTTAAAAGATTGCAATTCCCGATTCGATTAGCATTTGCAATCACCATCAACAAAGCTCAAGGGCAATCATTAGAAAAACGCGGTATAGATCTTAATACAGATTGTTTTTCCCATGGACAATTATATGTTGCATGTTCAAGAGTCGGTAAACCGGGCAGTCTATTTATATGCACAGACAATGGGACAGCGAAGAATGCTGTATATCCACAAGTTTTACGCAGTTAAAAATTAGCACCTTGCATACGTGTTGCTTTATGGGGGGGGGGCTTTAGGTTTGCAGCTCAGAGAGAAATTACCAAAAGAAAGCGTTTCGATGTATTACAAGAGCAACGCGAAACCTGGCTTGCGGCTGAAAAAGAAAGTAAAAAAGAATGCGTGTCGAGGAATTACCAGAGTATATCAGAGGAATTACCAGTTGTATATCCGCAAGTTTTACGCTGTTACAAATCACCACCTTGCACACATGCTGCTAGGGCACGTTCCGAAAAAAACAACTAAAAAATAAAGAAGAAGAGAAATAAAATAAAAAAAGAAGAAAAAACTAAAAAAGGTAAATAACTAAAAAAAAATAAAAAGAAAAAAAGGAAAAAACTAAAAAAAATAAATGAAAAAAAGAAAAAAATTAAAAGAAATTAATTGAAAAACAAGGGATTACAAGAAATCAAAAACCTTAAAAAAGAAAACCAAAACTTTGAAGCTTAGTAGATATCATTGTTAGAAATTGTACTTGCTTTAATAATCAAATATCTTTGAAAAAACTGCAATAAAACACAAGGGACAATGAGAATCCATATATCTATATATATAAAAATAAGTTGTCTGTCTGTGGATGTGTGGATGGATGTGTGGATGGATGTGTCAGGTGACGTCACCTGAAAAAACTGGATTAGGTGACGTCAAAACTGAAAAAACTAAAAAAAGGCAAAAACTACAAAAAAAACTAAAAACTAATAAAAAAAATAAAAAAGCTAAAAAACTAAAAAAACTATAAAGGTAAAAACCAATAAAAAACTAAAAAAAAAACTGAAAAAACTAAAAAAAGGCAAAAACTACAAAAAAAAACTAAAAACTAATAAAAAAAGTAAAAAAGCTAAAAAACTAAAAAAACTAAAAAAACTAAAAAAAGGTAAAAAACTAAAAAAAATAAAAAATAAAAAAAAACTAAAAAAAAGGAAAAAACTGAAAAATAAGCTAAAATAAAGGTAAAAACCAATAAAAAACTAAAAAAAAAAGGAAAAAACTAATAAATGACGACACTCAAAGAGAAAGCGACCAGGACAAAAAACTAAAAAAAAAGGCAAAAACTACAAAAAAACTAAAAACTAATAAAAAAAATAAAAAAGCTAAAAAACTAAAAAAACTAAAAAAAGGTAAAAAACTAAAAAAACTAAAAACTAAAAAAAAACTAAAAAAGGTAAAAACTAAAAGAACTAAAAAAGAAAAAAATAAATGACGACACTCAAAGAGAAAGCGACCAGGACAAAAGGAATGTTCGATTAGCAATCAACAAAGCACCGGGACACAGGGAGTATAAATGACGACCAGGACACAAGTAAAAAAAAAAATTAACAAAACTAAAAAGAAGGTAAAAACTACAAAAAAACTAAAAAGAAAAAAAAACTAAAAACTAATAAAAAAACTAAAAAATCTAAAAATCTAAATAAACTAAAAAAGAAAAAAAAAGGAAAAAAATAAAGGAGAAAAACAAAACTAAAAAACGAATGTATATACAGACCGGGACACCGGGATACAAATGATGACCGGGACCCGGGACACAGGGAATATAAATGACGACCGGGACACAGGGACACAACTACAACGGGGACACCGGGGGAAACAGGGGGATAACCTGACAATCTATTTATATGCAAAGACAATGGGACAGCAAAGAATGTTGTATATTCGCAAGTTTTACGTAGTTAAAACCATATATATATATATATATATCTATATTCACAGGTGGGACATAGGGACACAACTACAATGGCGCGTAACTATTATGGCGCGTAACGACTTACGCGCGCGGGGGGGCTTGGGGGGGGCGCGAAGCGCCCCCACCAACTAGGTGTTGGGGTGGCGCGAAGCGCCACCCCAACAGCTAGTAGTATATAGAATTATATAAGTATACTAGCTGTTGGGGCGCTTCGCGCCCCCCCAAGCCCCCCCGCGCGCGTAAGTCGTTACGCGCCATTGTAGTTGTGTCCCTGTGTCTCACCTGTGAATATAGATAGATTTATATATGTGTTTCAAACTACGTAAAAATTGCGAATATACAACATTCTTGGCTTTCCCATTGTCTGTCCATATACAAAGCCGTATGTACTAATAATGACGTCATATGCAAACGCTCTTTTTACAAACAAACAAACATGCATACACACAACTCGTTTTTATATAGATAGATAGATAGATACAATACAAATTAACTACGTAAAACTTGTGAATATACAACAGTCTTCGCTGTCCCATTGTCTGTGCGTATAAATAGATTGTCAGGTTTATCGACCCTCAAAGATGCAACATACAATTGTACATTGGTAAAGCAATCTGTATTAAGATCTATACCGCATTTTTCTAGTGATTGCCCTTGAGCTTTGTTGATGGTGGTTGCAAATGCTAATCGAATTGGGAATTGCAATCTTTTAAATTGAAAAAGCAGATCCGTTGGAATCATGGGAATGCGAGGAATAAGAACAGCCTCACCCTCATAAGGCTCTGTCAAGATTGTGGCCTCTATTAGGTTTTCCATTGTTTTTTTTTTACGGCAAGTCGCGTGCCATTGCAAAGCTTTGGTGGGTTGATATTTCTTAAAAGTATTATTGGTACGCCTATTTTTAGTTGTAGCACGTGTGGTGGAAACCCTGAAGGATCTATGGAATTTAAAAATTCAGATGGATAATTAACCGCTTCATTTGGTTCCAAAATACAAATTAACTGCGTAAAACTTGCGAATATACAACATTCTTCGCTGTCCAATTGTCGCTGCATATAAATAGATTGTCAGGTTTACCGACCCTCGAACATGCAACGTACAATTGTCCATGGGAAAAACAATCAGTATTAAGATCTATACCACATTTTTCTAATGATTGACCTTGAGCTTTGTTAATGGTAATTGCAAATGCTAATCGAATTGGGAATTGCAATCTTTTAAATTGAAAAGGCAGATCCGTTGGAATCATGGGAATGCGAGGAATAAGAACAGCCTCACCCTCAAAAGGCCCTGTCAAGATTGTGGCCTCTATTAGGTTTTCCATTGTTTTTTTTACGGCAAGTCGAGTGCCATTGCAAAGCTTTGGTGGGTTTATATTTTTTAAAAGTATTATTGGTACGCCTATTTTTAGTTGTAGCACGTGTGGTGGAAACCCTGAAAGATCTATGGAATTTAAACATTCAGATGGATAATTAACCGCTTCATTTGGTTCCAAAACTGTGTCGACTGACTTGTAAAGGACTGCCTGGTCTCGAATGTTGGTCAAAACAATATTGTTGATTTCGTGGACGTCTATATTTTTGGGTGCGAGAATCGCTCGTTCACTTAGCCATTTATTATTTTTATAATTTTTTAGAATATTCGGAAATACTTTTTCAATCAATTCATTTTTGGACTTCACTAAATTACAGAAATCAGCAGGTAGTTGTATACGTCCTGAAATTGAGTCTACTGGGAGCTTTCCGTTTCAACGTGCATTCAATTCAGAATTTCTATCACTGATGAAGTACAATTGTAAAAATTTATGATTCTCGCCTGAGAATGGTAGAAGGGACCCTGCTCTATGATAAATTTGCCCTTTTACTTTGAAAGTAGACATAAATTGATCTGGATTTTCGATTTGGGCTCCAAACGACGTCATTTGGAAACATGAGTTGTATTTTCTGATTTTTGACAAAAAACGCTTAGATTCTGACGTAGTTCCAGTAAGGAAAGTCTTCAATGGCTCTGGTGGTGCAGCCAATAGAGGAAGTTTAACTTTTCCTGAGGCGCAACACATTCCCATTGTTTCACCATTGAATTTCAAGGCCTTGCAATAGGGACAAATTTTAGACATTGTCCCGATTTGAACACATCTACTCAAGCTATAATCACCGACTGGGTTGTACCTGAATGCCAGGCGATAACTTTCAGGTTGCTCTGATTCCTCGGCACGCTTTCTTTTCTTACTTTCTCTATCAGCAGCAAGCCTGATTTCTTGCTGTTCTTGTGATTCCTCGGCACGCTTTCTTTTCTTACTTTCTCTATCAGCAGCAAGCCTGATTTCTTGCTGTTCTTGTAATTCCTCGGCACGCCTTCTTTTTTCACTTTCTCTTTTAGCAGCAAGTCTGCTTCCGCGTTGCTCTGGTAGTTCCTCGGCACGCTTTCTGTTCTTTCTTTCTCTATCAGCCTCAAGCCTGTTTCCTTGCTGTTCTTTTGATTCCTCGCCACGCTTTCTGTTCTTTCTTTCTCTATCAGCCTCAAGCCTGTTTCCTTGCTGTTCTTTTGATTCCTCGGCACGCCTTCTTTTTTCACTTTCTCTTTTAGCAGCAAGTCTGCTTTCGCGTTGCTCTGGTAGTTCCTCGGCACGCTTTCTTTTCTGACTTTCTCTATCAGCAGCAAGTTTTTTGGCATAGACTCTTTGAGCATCTTCATCGGCTTTTGCCATTGTAAGTTCATCAGTCATTGTAAACTTAAACATTAATAGATTTCTACGTGAACATATGTCTTAAATATCTTGAATGACGTCACCGTCAAAGCAAAAATGACGACAACTAATTTCATGACGTCAGTCAACACAGAAACATGACGTCACCTGATCCACAGATAGACACACAGACAGACAACTTATTTTTATATATATAGATATAATATATAGAATTTGTAATTTTTCTTCTCCCTTTAGCCCCCCAGATGGTCGAATCTGGGAAAACGACTTTGAAAAGTCAATTTGTGCAGCTCCCTGACACGCCAACCAATTTTCATTGTCCTAGCACGTCCAGAAGCACCAAACTCGCCAAATCACTGAGCCCCTCCCCCTAACTCAACCAAAGAGAGCGAATCCGGTACGGCTACGTCAATCACGTATCAAGGACATTTTCTTATTCTATCCACCAAGCTTCATCCCGATTCCTCCACTCCAAGTGTTTTCCAAGATTTCCCCATCCAACTCCCCCCAATGTCAAAAGATCTGGTCGTGATTTGAAATAAGAGCTCTGAGACATGACTTCCTTCCAAATATCAAAATTTAATTAAGATCCGATCACCTATTCGTAAGATAAAAATACCCCAGTTTTCACGTTTTCCCAAGAATTCCGATTTCCCCCTCCAACTCCCCCCAATGTCACGGGATCTGGTCGGAATTTAAAATTAGAGCTTTAAAGCACAAGATCCTTCTAAATATCAAATTTCATTAAAATCTGGTCACCCTTTCGTAAGTTACAAATACCTCATTTTTCAAAATTACCCCCCCCAACTCCACCAAAGAGAGCAGAGTCTGGTTATATCAGTCACGTATCTTAGACAGGTTTTTATTCTTCCCATCCAGTTTCATCCTGATCTCTCCGCTTTAAGTATGTTCTAAGATTTCCGCCCTCCCAACCGACCCCCCAATGACGCTGGATCCGGTTGAGATTTAAAATAAGAGATCTGAGTTACGAGGTCCCTCTAAATATAAATTTTCATGAAGATCCAATTACTCCTTCGTAAGTTATAATTATGTCATTTTTTCTAATTTTTCAGAATTAACCCCCCCCCATAGAGCGGATCCGTTCCAATTATGTATATCACGTATCTAAGACTTCTGCTTATTTTTCCCACCAAGTTTCATCCCGATCCCTCCAATCTAAGCGTTTTCCATGATTCTAGGTTCCCCCACCCCAAACTCCCCCCAATGTCACCAGATCCGGTCGGGATTTAAAATAAGAGCTTTGGGACACAATATCCTTCTAAATATCAAATTTCATTGAGATCCGACCACCCGTTCATAAGTTAAAAATACCTCATTTTTTCTAATTTTTCAGAATTAACCCCCTCTCCCAAACCACAGAGAGCGGATCCTTTCTGGTTATGTCAATCATGTATCTAGGACTTGTGCTTATTTTTCCCACCATGTTTCATCCCGATCCCTCCACTCTAAGTGTTTTCCAAGATTTTTGGTTTCCCCCTCCCAAATCTTCCTCAATGTCATCAGATCCGGTCGGGATTTAAAATAACAGCTCTGAGACACGATATCCCTCAAACATCAAATTTCATTAAGATCTGATCAACCGTTCGTAAGTTAAAAATACTGAATTTTTTCTATTTCTTCCGAATTAACGGGCCCCCCACTCCCCCAGATAGTCAAATCGGGAAAACGATTTCTAATTTAATCTGGTCCGGTCCCTGATACGCCTGCCAAATTTCATCGTCCTAGCTTACCTGGAAGTGCCTAAAGTAGCAAAACCGGGACCGACAAAATTTGCGATTGCTATATGTCACTTGGTTAATACCAAGTGGCATAAAAACCCAGAAAATGTGACTTCATGATAACAAGCATGTGAGGGTCCAGCACCAACTGAGCACCAACTGAGTGAACGGATGCCATATTTGAGAGGACTAATCAGCCGGCCTTAGTTAACGCCTCAAAAAGCCAGTGAGGTAAGCTTGTATATTTAAACATAGTCCTTGCAGTCCCATTAGCTTTTTTTTAAATTCTGTTTTGTTAGCATTAAAACCTTTGAAGTGACTAGAAAAAAAATGAACAGTAGGCCTATTATGCAATTAAGCTCAAAGTGCCAAACTATAATTGATTTTGAAGGTTTTAAAAGTATTTTGCTCACGTTACAATACCGGCCTACACCACCCCCCCCCTAAGTATTTATACCCTTCTCCAACTTCTACTGTTCAACGCAAGACTAGAAAAATTTGATTACCTTTCATTTTTTTAACTGTTTTTAACTTTTAACATTATTTTTTTTCTTTTGTTTTACTGAGAAATCTAAGTCACAAATCCGGCAATAATTGATTTCATTGTGAATACATATAGTCTGAAGCACAAAAAACCGCTCTCAAGAAATACCCCCCCCCCCTCTGAAGCTGACATCATAATATTTTACTTCGATAACTTTAATTTTGGGACTTACGTCACCGGACTGCAATTGTGCTATTTAGCTGCATTTAACTTATACTTTACGAACAGATATTACCTTTTCTTTTTGTTTTCATACTTTTCTTGCTTGTTTGTTTCAAAACTTGAGTCAACATTCATCGTCTCAGAATGGTTTCCACTTTGATTCTGCATCTGTCCCTGAACTATCGAATCTAAAAACTTGTCCAGTTTTTGAAGTTTACTATCCGTTCTGACAAGCTGATGATCATAAACACGCTTCATTTCTGTTTTGTCTTTTGCATCACTAGGTGTCAGAAGTGGCTTTGCAGCACAAGGTAGTAACGCCTACAAAGAATCATAATGTAATACACAATTATTGGACAGAACAGGTGCAGTAGCGTGCCATTTCAGTGCAGGGGGGGGGGGGGGTAACTACAAAGTGTCGTAGATTTTCTCCATACTTTAAAAAAAATTATATTAATATGCCAATGAAGTCCCAATAGGATTTTAACCGACTTTGGTTTCTTAGGTTTCCATTTTTATAAATTTTAAACGAATTTCAATTGATAGGCCAATTTTCACCAAAACTGATTATTTTCTTCGGGAGCCAGCTATAAAAGTAAGTGTCAATTTTAATAGTTTCAACTGTAAGGACGAGCAGGTACTCATGTGAGTTTTTTTTTTACAGTCCTTACAGAGGTGTCCTATAGTTAGATAAAAGACTATTTTATACGTAATTTTGAATATCTTTCCTGGCTCACTTTTTTCAAGACTGCGGATGACACTGCACTGCACTGCAATTTTCCTGTTTTATCAGGGAACGAAAATAAAATTTCATTAAAAATGCCTTCATCAGATGGCATTTAATTCTACTACTGCATTTTTCATACATGTTTTCGTTGTTAAAAATCTATATTCAAAAACTTTATTGAGGCCTATGAAAAAGCTCATCTTCCTGAAATTTCAAACTTAACTAGATCTAACTAATCTACATGTGCCCCCCACCCCAGGTCTCGTAGTAGGAAACTCAGCTTTTCTGCATTGTCTGCTTTTACTGTGAAGTAATTTGCCATGATCAAATATATACCTTTCCGACAGTGGTGAACGGAACAATCGTAGAATGATAGAAAAAAATTCCACACTCAGAATACAGATTTCGAATCGAAAGAAATGATTTTTTGTTTCTTTTTATTTGACTCACCAAAACTTTATTGTATCGTTTTTAACAACTAAAATTCCAGCTTAGAATAAAAGAATATGATATCTAAGGTGTCAGCTTAGGGTGTATAAACTCGTAAATTCCGAACCTGTCCTACGGGAGTAGTAGAATCCTCCGTAATAAAAAGAACCTTGGGTCTAAAAGCAGGATGCATGAAACTGAGAGAAAAGAGCAGGCCTTGTCAATGGAAACTGTGTAAATGAAGTTTCAACTTCAAATGCAACAACAAAATGTATTTATAATGCTAATTCTAGATATGCAAAAGTTATTCATTTTAAAATCTCTCATCATTACTATAAGCACATGGAATTTTCTAACAAATCCAGAAACAGAAAGTAAACTGCCCGAAAAAGGAGTGCAATCTTGATGGAAATTACGCAGTTGATTTAAAAAAATAAGATAATCTTAATTTTTAAAAGGCTATCACAAGCTCTAATGGGGCCGAATTCGCATCATATGTCCAAAAAGAGAAAGCAAAACAAAGAAACAAATAATACAGCAAGACAATAGTATAGGGAACACCAAGCAAGCATAAAAATGGTCAATAAAAATTTTGTGCAAAAAAAATATCTAAGTCCAAGACGTAAAATAAACTTTATGTGATTAATGGCAAAGCAGAAACAGAAAGAGTGGGGGATAAAACGATATCACAGGGTATAAGAAAAAAAAACCGAATTCGTATTCTAAGTAAACTGTAGTAAAATCAAAAAGCAATTAAAATCAATGTCAAATTAACTATCAAAAAGTTTAAATGAAATATTTACAATTAAAGAAAGAATTGTGCAAAAGACTAGATTAAAACAGAGCAAAAATCAACATCACAAATGGGCAAAATAAAAGTAACGAAAGATAAAAAAAGCGAGATTGATTATTGCGACCATACACCATCAACTAAAATAAGGGACGAGGTAGCTATTTTGGGTTCAGGACACACAACATTTTATACCATTCTCTAATTGAATCATATCCTAATTATTGCCCCATAGTTTATCCCAACATATTTATGGTCCATCTGCAACCTCTTCAGATAATTCAAAATAAGGCAATTAGAATTCTGGGTACTTTGTTCATCGCCCTGCTAGACTTAAAAATCTGTCAGAAACCCAAACTTTATATATTTTTCTCAATATACTTAATATCAAACAATTGAAGGACGTGCATACAGCAATGTGGTATTATGATATCCAATCCTCAACAAGTTATTTCCATGATTTGGGTATAATTGGGACTCCCACTTCTCCTGCCCACTGCATCCGCTCCAGGAAGTATCGCCTTCCGCCAATCAAATAAGAAAGAGCTAGATTCTCAATCAGATACCAGATTCCTCATATTGTAAATAAACTTAACTTAGTAGAAATGTCCCGAAGTTTCACGAGTCGATTTTCTTTGAAAAAACATATTTCAAAAATAGTTCTTTGCCTGGATGTCGGGATTGATTAATAATAGATTTTAGTATGTATTTTGCTGACGCTGGGGTGGCCTCCTCTGTTATCTCCTACCTTGTATGTTTTTTTTTTAGTTTTTTTTTTTCTTTTGGGAATTATTAGTATGACGAGACGTTGTGTTTTTTTTTTCTATGCATTTTTACTGCCTCAGCCTTACGAGCTCTGCTCTCTGTTGAGGCATAATATTGTTTTTGTATATTTTTAATTTGAATTAATAAATATTGATTGGTTGATTGATCAGGAATTACTAAGGTGCTCCAGAATAAAGTGAATAAAACTTTTCCAGATCCTCTCAGTAACGGCATGGATCGGAGAATACGTTGGGATTGCCAAGGAGGCTAAGCAGGGGAGTCGTATGATGTCGTGAAAATCACGGAAGATGTCCTAAACGATAAGAGAGCTCTAAAGCCACTGTCTACATGAAGTAAGAATAATGACATGACTAATATCACACACAGGAAAACGTCTTCAGCATTTCTTTATTAGATCTAGCGAAACAGCGAATCAGGCAGGGGGGATCGCTAAAATATGATATCATACCCTGTTAAAAGACAACACGCGTTACATCATCTTGCATATGAAGATGCGATTTTTGTCAAAAATTGTATTTTATTTTTAATATTATGTTATGTTACTTGCGAAAGCCACTAGATATAGCAACTTCATTCAAATGAACCCTTAAACACTTCTATATGATGGTTCAGTAGCCCACAAGGATAGAAGAAAATAAAGAAAAAAAGGAGGCACATCACTCCTTCCCATGCGAAAAAATAAAAAATCGACTTTCCTTGTTGCTCAAAATGGGGGACTGTAATTATTCTAGGTAATATTTTCAGCTATGATGATTCCAAAAGTGCAGTTTTCGTATCGATGCGACCCAATTTCGTGGAGTTTCAGGCTATTTTCCGAAATACCCACAAATTTGTTATCGTTACGATTAATCAAAACAATAGTTACCATTACTGAATCAGCTTCAAAATTACGATTCCTCCTCGCTTAACAGTTTTTTTCAAAGAACATTTTTTAATTTCAGTAACTATAGGTCATAGTTCGTTCTTTATTTAGCTGCCCCTGAGGGGATAACCATAACGAGTTCAACTGATACGTCATTCTTTAGACCATTCTTGATATTTTCAAGTATAAACTTTTTAGCTTAGCTTTTCAAGGTTTTTGATAGTTTTTCAATCTGCTAGTTCACTTTTGAATGATCTTTCTATTATTTTTTTTTTAACAGCATTATGTAAAAAAGCCCATTAGTAGTCGAAAACACCTTGTAAATTAGAAATAAAAACTTTTAAAAAAACCAAATCAATACAATTTAAACGAGAAACAGATTGACATATCGTTACCCAAACTCAAAGGTTGTAATTGAGGTATTTTTCGAACGTTAGTTTTCGGCATTATAGTTAATTCGGACACCGCTATGAGAGAAGCTACTGCCAGAAACAACTTCCAATATTATGCTGGTGAAATGCCAAATTCCTAGCCCAGACTCCTTGAATGTTCTAGTAGAGCTGATTAGGAGCGCAAGGAAATGGAAGGCTGAGTCACTTGAGTTAACCATCTTGTTTAATGACTATTAAATCTTAATTTTTTCAATGAATAAACTTACTGTTATTTTAATAACTGAATGATTTTTAGTAGTAGTAAAATGTATTTATTACATTTAAGTATTAAAGTGAAATGTATTAACATCTTTAGTCTTTACCTGATAAAAAATAAAAAATAAAAAAATCCGAAAACAAAATTACAGGGTCTCATTAGCTAGACGATTGTCCTGGTCTTCCAAAGAAGAAACATACATAAACTGTTTTTTCACCAATCAGAAGATAATTCCTTTGAATTGGCTAAGTACTGTTTAGAAGAATTGGATAATTGATAATCTTATACTTGCAAAAACCGACGTATCTTTATTTGAGATAAGGTAAGATGATCAGACTTCACAGTCCCTACCGGCGGTGCTGATCTCCATTTCTTAGCCCTTCAGCCAGGAATTGCAATGGGGGGTTGAAGGCCAACCATCCTGTGCTTTCGCACACCTTTCCTGTTTACCTTCCCCAGATTTCTCCAGGTACCCGTTTAGAGCTGGGTCGACTCTGGCTAAACTTGCAGAGTCACACCACTGACCCCCGTCTCAAACTAAACAATTGGGTACACTGGGATTCGAACCCGCGACCTCTCAAACAATCAGGATCCTGAATCCAACGCACCAATCCACCCGGCCAGGACGGCTTTATTTGAAATAGGCTCATATTATTTGAACATAGAATTGACGTGATTTCGAAATGACGTCGGCCGACCATTCCCAAGCAAAGCTTTGATATTAAAATGTTATCCTAACAGCCTTGTATATATAAATAGCCATATTCAGCCACATTTCTCACATCACATCCGTGTTATTTTTCATTTATTTATAAAAGCCCTGAATACAAGCAAAAAAGTGATTTGCAACACTTTGATGATTTTGATTAACTAAGCACTGGATCATAATACCAGAAAATTCAGTCACTTTCACAATCATTAAGACCATCTTCAACAGGATCTGCTGGCAAATCTATTTCGTGTCCTTCAGACTCAGATTCAGGTGATTGTGCCTGTTCCGAAGGCCCCCAAACAAAAGTTCTGGATACGGACTTGAGGATTATATAGCAATTTCTACCTCCACCCTCCCCTAGAAATAATTATTTATTTATCTGAAGATTCTTTCAAACAATAGCTGAAACACATGAGCAGTTAAACTAGAATAAGAATCTCTTAAAGATACTATAGTCAGCAACAACTCACTCGGTAGCAATTGGTTGAAAACCAGGCTAAATCTTAGAAAAGGGCACTGGGATTTCCGATTGACTGAGCCCCCTCCAAAATTTATTCAAACTTCGAAAAGGGCACTGGAACTTTCGATTTCCAATTGACAGAGCACCCTCCAAAGTTAATTCGATCACCCCTTTCACATGAAGTGCCGCTAGTAAAAAAAAGAACAGATATTAATACATTGAACTCTTTTAGGTCTTTACTATAGGCAATGCTATGCGATTACCTCTGACTTAAACAAGAGAGTAGAAACTTCAATTTCCCTTCTAATGAAAATCCGGAATTATCCAGGGGGAAAAGGGGGATGTCCATGGGGGAGGGGGAATTCTCTACAGGGGATACTTTTCGGGGGGGAACGCTGGCTCCCAGGAGAACAACGGCATGAAGACAAGATTTCTCTGGATTAGGAAAAATAAATAAAAATGAGGATATTGATTCTGCTTTGGCCTTCCAAATAGTTGAAAATCCAGAAAAAATTTTTCTGTTTGATGAGGCAACTGAAGCAAAGCTGAGGTTTCCACGTCTGAAGCAACTGACTTCAAAAATTTTTTTATGTAGGCAATTGAAATTAAAAAGTCTATATATATAATCTTTGTTTTAAATAGAGATACTGGAAATATTCCTATAAATCCAATTTACAATGACTTAAATTAAAGGATTCAAATAATATTTTTCTTCAGTTTAAATTAAGATCATCTGACCACACTTTTAATAAAAATTACGTCAGTAGACAAGCTAAGTCAATCAATAAGCAGATAGTTCTTGCCCAACCTAATTGGCGAAGAGTCTTTCATTTATTCTGGCTTGGTTTGTTTGATTCAGCCTTTCTTTTGCTCTGTCAAGAGTTCCTTCAAAAGGTTAGTTTTTCTTCTTTTTTTTGAGCACTGAAGACGGCTGGGCTAAAGTCCCTGAAGACAAATCTGCTTCTGTCATTTTTGCTTCTTCTCTGTCTACTGGCTGACATTACGCTCATTTTTAATTTTTCTTTTCTTATTTGCCATATTTCAGTCCTGCCTGTAGCCCTTTCTGTCGTTAACGGCTCATAAAACTAATATAGTTTTATTTCAGCTAATATTTGACAACTTTAAAATTACAATTACCTGTACAATAATACATGTTATCGTTATGACAACAAGATACTAACGTCAGACAGACTCCCTTTTAAACCAGGTAATAGAGTGGGAAAATTGCAAGGTGTCATAGAATATGTCAGTAAAATATGTAAGATATCGGTATAATACGTAAATTACATAAAATAGGTAAAAAAAAAAATTACCGGGGTTCGTAAAATTACGGTAAATTACGTAAAACACCGAATTTAACCGCAGCCATTTGTACCACTTACAACGCAACTTCGTATAGAAGGAGTTTTCGTAGAATCTTCGAAAGGAGCTCATTTGATTGGAATTTGAGAGTTCTAGTGACCTTTTTAAGAGTCAAAAGTGAATGGGAGAAAATAAGCCCCACCCCAGCGACCATCATTTCCCAAAACACATTCAATCAAATATTGAGATATCAATTTTGTTCAGCATAGTCAAAACGTCCAAAACTATGTCTTTGGGGATATCAATCCCCCAACAGCCCTCAGGGCAAAGACAGTAAGTTACGCAATTCACCCATTATTTACATATAGCATTTTTATTGAGAAAGGTGGGGATGTTTGACTTTGAGTTTCCAAAAAGACGAAGGGCATTCAGGTGAGCCTTCCAATAATGCTGAGGGGAGTGTTGAACTAAATAAAAACCCGTTATATGCATACGAGTTGTCAAAATGACGAAGCTCAGGAATGAGTATATCAATTTGGAACTTTCAGAAAATGATAAGGTAGATGATAAATTGACCAAAAAGGCAATATTTGCACGCTACTACTACTAATAATATTACTACTAGTACTACTATTACTGCTACTGCTACTACTAATACTACTTAGTTCATCATTGTCTAAACCAGACAAATTTTTGCGAACACACACTTACGAATTGTTAACCCTCATTTTTTCCTCGCGCTAGGCTCCTGTTGAGTCTCTTGCGGACCCGTTGGGGATCACCTGACCACTTTGGGCATTCGTGGCCTGGTGGTCACGAGACTTAATTGCATACAAAATGAAATAGCCGTCTGCTCACACATGTATTACTAGCTATTACTGAGCTGCACATCAATCGGCTAGGCTAAAATCAGCTCTATCCTTTATACCCAGGACATACTATAGTCACATTTATTGATGAAACCAAAACTAAGCACGACATAAGCATAAATTATGTATGGCGTTAGTAATTTCTGAACTAGGACACTGTTCAACTTTCAAACATAAAAATGTTTACTGACCAATCAGGTCAAAACAGAGGCATAATTTTCCAAATCTAGAAAAGATGGAAGCTTGGAAAAGAAGTTTTTCCATCTGTAACTCGGATCTAACAGAAGACATAAAGCCGTAGTATTATTAGTAGAGAATTGGTTCTCAAGAATTAATGGTGTTACAAACTTTTCAAAGAATTTATTTCACTATTAAATTTCCTGTTCTAAAATACACATTTAAAACCAAGAAAAACATGTAGGCGTTATTAAAAACTGCGCATTTTTTCCTATAGATGTGAGTATGGTGTGGTTCGGGCATTAGGCTTCCACCTGCTGTGGTACTTTAGGTGTACGGTGAATTTTGATTATTCTCGAAAGGGGCTTCAAATTAGCCTGGGCAAAGATTTCTTCGTTTTTAGCAAAAACAAAAACCTTTCAAGTTACGATATTTAGTAATCTCACCGAAAAAGTAATAAATACTATGTGCTCAAAATATATTATTTTGTTTATGCAGGAGGTATGGCCATAGAAAAATGAGAGTGGGATAAATCAATGCGAAGAATTTAAAAGCTTCAGGAGAAATACAAATTATAATGAACAATGAACTAAAAGTTAAAAGAAACAGATATTAGAATTTAATAAAAATGAAACCAATAATGAACTTGTGATGTACCAAAAATAAAACTGATCTTCAACTCAAACTCAAAACGAATTGAAGCTACTAGATATATGAACTGGGAAGACGTCCGCCTTGTACCCCAAATATAATTTTAAAAAAGACAGATATTGAATTCAAAAGAGACAGATAACAGACTTGACAAAAAAATAAACTAATAATGAACTTATAATGTACCAAAAAACTGATATTTAACTCAAACTCAAAACAAACAGAAATTACTAGATATATGAACTGAGAAGTCATCCCCTTGTACCCTAATTATAGCGCGAGTATCATTCGCACTTTACTGAAAGAAAAATAAAAAAGGATGTTTGTCAAATAAAACCTTAAGGTCATTTCAAGAGTGAAGTGTGGTACAAGGCCTTCAAAAAAGTAAACAAAATGTATTTAAGGTATTCCAACCCCAAACAGCTAATAAGAGTCCAGGCAAGTTAGATTTTAGTTACTTTTAGTTTTAATGATGAACAATTCTGATTTTCACCATCTCCTCTTCACTTTGTGATTTCATTTTTCTTATTGTTAGATGTTTCTGTTCTTTTCTACTTTTTATCGGCATTGAACATGCCTCGTTTGACGCGTCTAAAGACATTAGCATTTTTTTTTTATCTTTGCTTGTAATTTTTCGGTGGCTGGCGTTAGCCCTCCAGGAAAATATCCCCGCATACCCCCCCCCTTGAGGGAGGGGGACCCCCCATCTCCTGGAAAATACCACTCCTACGCGGCTGGTTTGTCTCCAATCTCTCTGGACTAAAAAATAAAACTGAAACTGTCAATTTCTGATCTAATGAGCACACTCCGAAGTTACTGCGGCCTTGAGGTGGAGGTATGGACAAAGAAGGAACAGAACTCCTCCTATACGGAATAAATTCTGCTCATTTTTGGGTTTAACGTTATTCTTTATTTTCATTAAATAAAAAAAAACAAGTTTTTTTAACTGAAAGTAAAGAGTGAGATTAAAGCTTAAAACGAACGGAAATTATTCCATACATGAAAGGGACTGTCCCCTCCTCAACGCCTCGCTCTGTACACCAAAGTTTGATTCTTTCTCACAACTCTGCTTTTTAAAGCAATAAAAAACCTTAGCGTAAAGAGCGGGGCGTTGAGGGGACAGTCCCTTTCATAAACAGAATAGTTTTTATTCGTTTTAAGTTTTAATGTCGCTCCTTACTTTCAGATAAAAAACTTGTTTTTTTATTTAATTTCTAAACGTTTTTGAATTAATGCAGGTTTTGATTTTGGCTCACCGTACATGAATAATTAAAACGAAATTTGCATATTAACTTTACTCTTTTTTGGCTAAATAGCTTTCTCAAAATATTGAACGGACGATTTTGAGAAAAACGAGGTGTTGGAGGGAGTCTAGTTGCCCTCCAATTTTTTGCTTCCTTCAAAAGGGCACTAGAACTTTTAATTTTATTTACGAACGTTTTTATTAGTAATAAATGTACATAACTTACATAACGAACTTCTATATTCGTATAAGTTTATTACGTATATGAGGGGGTTCGCCCCCTCTTCAATACCTTGCTCTTAACTCTTAAGTTCAAATTTTGTTCCAATTCGTTAAGAATGACCCCTGGATCACAAAAGCCGTTTAATTAGAATAAACAGCTCTTTTGAAATTATTAAAGATACTTTAGCGTAAAGAGCGAAGTAGTAAGGAGGGGACAAACCACGTTGTATACGTAATAATTTCTGTTCGTTTTAAGTTTTAATGTTACCCCTTTCTTTCAGTTGAAAAAACTTGTTTTTCTTTTATTTAATTTCTTTTTTTTTAATAATTCTAGAAAATCCAGCACCCCTTCATGAAAATTCTCTTCCCCCATGAAAAATTCCTCCATGGAAAGATCTTCCCACGTAACCAACTCCACCGACCCCTCATCCCCCCACAAGAAAAAAATCCTCCCTGAAAACGTCTGTATACTTCCCAATAACCAATACTATATGTAAACAATGGGCGAAGTTCATAACTTGCAGCCCTTCCCCCGGAGATTGTGGGGGAATAAGTCGTCCTCAAAGACATAGTTATTAGATTTTTTTACTATGCTGAACAAAATTGCTATCTCAAAATTTTGATCCTGTGACTTAGGGAAAAAAATGAGTGTAGGAGGGGCCTAGTTTTTGGTCACTTAAATAGGGCACTAGAACTTTCGAATCAGCCCTCTCACAAAATTATAGGACCACTGGTCGATACGACCACCCCTGGGAAAAATAAAAAAATAAAAAATAAACACACATCTGTGATATTTCTTCTGGCAAAACATTTAGAATTCCACATTTTGGCAGATAGGAACTTGAAACCTCTACAGTAGGGTTCCCTGATAGGCTGAATCTGATGGTGTGATTTTCATTAAGATTTTATGACATTTAGGAGGTGTTTCCTCATTTTCGAAAACAAGGCAAATTTTTTCAGGCACGTAACTTTTGATGGGTAAGACTAACTTGATGAAACTTATATATATGAAATTAGCATAAAAACCTAATTCATTTGATGTATCTATTGGTATTAAAATTTCGTTTTTTAGAATTTCGGTTACTATTGACCCGGGTTAACACCTTAAATTAGGTATCATTCTCTCAGACCACACTACCTTTCTATGGCGAACAAAATTAACGTTAAAATGGGGATAGATCCATTTATTTAGACAGTGAAACCAGGTACAAAAGTCTAGATATTTTGATCACATATTCAGCGACCGTCTGTATATGTGATCGAAATATTGAGGCTTTTGTACCTGTTTTTGTTGTAAAAAAAATGGATTTAGCCCCATTTAAATGTTTATTTGTTCGTTAATTTATTTTAGAATAAAAAAAATATTTTGAAATAGGGAATTTTGAAAAACTTTAAACTTTGGCAAAGAAGAGATATTAATTAAAAAGAAATTTTTCCGAAAAAGCAGTTTTCTACAGAAAAGTGAAGGCCATATTAAACTTAAGATCAGAAAAAATAGAAACCTACAATAACTTAAACTCGAATCAACCAGAAATTATTATTAAAGAAAAATGAAACCCAAAACGAACAGAAATTAAATAAACAATCATAGCAAAAAGAAATACAACAGGTATTAATATTAAAGAATAAAACGTGTAAAGCTTAAGTTAAATATGCAAAACAAGCTTAAAACGAACAAAAATAGTTGAGGCCTGAATGAAACCCAAAATGAATAGAAGTTAAATAAACAATCATATCAAAGAAACAAACAATAGTTACTAATATAAGTAAGTAGATAAATCTTAAAGCGAGTGAAGCTTAAATTGAATATGCAAATCCAGCTTGAAACGAACAAAAATCTCTACAAAGAAGAGTTCGGCTTTTGCCACCTTCTTCCACTGTAAAAGTCTAAAACCTACCGCATCATTGGCACTTTACTGAAAACGAAATATATCACAAATATTTCTTTTTTACTTATTTCAAAATTGAAAGTAAATATAGAAATTACAGTGAAACAAAATTTTTAACTGATGAGCTTTCAGCAACTAATATCATTATATATCAAATGTTTAGTTCAATTTTATTGGTTCTTCCCAAGACTGTTCAAGACAAATACAGCTTCACTACAAACAAGAGTTTGGATACTGCCCCCATCAAAAACTGTAAAAGTCTAAAGCCTACTACGTGATTGGTGCTTCACTGAAAAACGAATTATATCACAAATATTTTCTTTTCCAGTTATTGCAGCTTTGAAAATGAAAATAAAATTACAGTGAAATAAAATCTTGAACTGATGATCTTCTAACAATTAATAGCATTATATATCAACCATTCAGTTTGATTTTATTTGTACTTTTCAAGACACATATAGTTTTTTTTATTTATAAATTGAAGTTATATTTGAGTTATATCATTTATGAAGTCTGAAAGTAAAGCTTTGTATTGTTTCCTCACAGTCAGGATTGGGAGCTATCTCTTATAAGGGGTGCTGCCCTATGTAAGGATTTCTGTTCTTAATTTTTCTAGTTCATACTTTAGCTTTGAAGCTGTGGGACCGTGTTATGTGTGTTCTCTCCCGCGTGTTTAAACCGGAGTATTTACAGTGGGGAGTTATTAACCCAGTAGTTTTAGATCATCGTGTTAAAGACGTATTCTTGGCTCTTGAAAGTATCAACAGCGGCAAAAAGACGCGAGTGGCTGTGGAAGGCAGGAACCAAAAGGCCAAGGCTGCGTTTTCTGTTCGGTGTCCGTCAACATTGTAGTGCTGCCGCCAAACACCTAACGTTGAAAATTCCCTCTACATATGAGGAAGACGTGCTGTTCCACATGAAATTCCTACTTCATTCTCTGAGAAAAGATCCTCTTACCATAGAAGGCACAACGTGTCACACACCAGTTGCCAATTGGTATTTATGCAGGAAGAGTGGCGTCTGATTCAGTTTTAAGATGGACCTAAAGGCCTATACGACCAACGAGTTGACATTTCTCTTCGTTGCCAAGGTTTAAAGTTTTTCAAAATTCCCTATTTCAAAATAATTTTTTTTATTCTAAAATAAATTAACGAACAAATAAACATTTAAATGGGGCTAAATCCATTTATTTAGACAACAAAAACAGGTACAAAAGCCTCAATATTTCGATCACATATACAGACGAGCGCTGAATATGTGATCGAAATATCTAGACTTTTGTACCGGTTTCACTGTCTAAATAAACGGATTTAGCCCCATTTTAACGTTAATTTTGTTCGTCATAGAAAGGCAGTGTGGTCTGAGAGAATGATACCTAATTTAAGGTGTTACGTCGAAAATAAATTAACAGTTTGGTAAGAACTAATAAATTAAACCGAATATTGGATATATAATAATATTAATTGCTGGAAGCTCACCAGCTTAAGATTTTGTTTCACACAGGCCGGATTTAAAGCTTTGACGCCTCTAGGCCCAAGCGTTTTCGCCGGTCCCTTTTTGCAAGATTTTTGGTCCAAAATTTCAGGAATAGTGAAAGCCGCAGGGCCTAGTCGGCCTACCGGTAAATCCTGGTTTGGTTTCACTGCAATTTTCATTTTATTTTCAATGTTTTAATAAGAATAAAATAAAATATTTGTGATTTAATTCTTTTTTGTAAAGCGCCAAATACGTAGTAGGCCTTGTACTTTCACCGTTAGAGAAACGGGCAATAACCATAATCTTTTTTGTAGTGACGACACACTTCAGTATATAGACCATACTCCCTGAAAATGACCGCGGTCTAACAGCCAATCCTTAATCCAATTATTAGTTGTGCTTGAATTCTGTTCTTCCAATTATTATAGTAAAAAAAAAGTTAAACTAATTTTGCAGAACTTTGTAGCCACTTAAGTAATAGAATGATTATTCTAAGTAATGATAATTGTCTTTTCCTACTATTAATATACGCACACGAGTCACCACCTCATTATCGAAGATTATTGACAATACTTTTTCCAATTTGGATTTTTCAGCTCCAAAGTTGTTATTATAGATGTATCAGTCCATTTTGGGATTTCAACAAGTCTTGAGGTTTGTATTCCCCCAAAGCCAGCACCAATAAGTTCCAAAGAGTCCAATACCCGTCTTTAGCCAGAATAACATTCAAGGGTTTAAGCAGGAAATTGCAGAAGTCGGTTGGAATAATTTGGTCGATCTTACGGATGATATAAATATGAGTTTTCAAGGATTTTATGATATGCTGATTTTGATAATGACATAGGCTTGCATGATGGCTCATTCGCCATCAAGGAAACAGAATCCTAAGAAACCATGGCTGTCACCTAGCTTGTTACGTTGTATTAATAAAAGAGATCAACTTCATAAGAAGTCCATAAATATGAAAATGATCCAATTTATTCAAGAATTTGTAAAAACAATAGGAATGCCCTTAATAAACTACCGAAAAATGTCAAAAGAAATTTTTCGTTAATAAATTCACTGAAACTTTTGGTAAAAACAGTAAAAATAGGACTTTGGAATTTTTCAGAAAATAGAGACTTTCTTAGGAACCACAGTGATTTTAGGGACCATTAGAGGCATTATGGACTAATGTACGACCCGTGATATCAGCCTGATGAACCAAGATTGATATTATAAATTATAATCACATTAATTTCAAGAACTTTCGTTAATATATTTATTTCACAATGTTATAATGATAAAAAAAATCACTTAAAATATATATTGCTTTCAGTAAAGCGTGAAAGACAATCGCGTTATAATTGGGGTACAAGAGGGACGACTTACAAGCTAATATATCTATTAATTTCTTTTCATTTTGAGTTTGAGTTGAACAGTAAATCTACAGCAAATTTCAAATACAGCATTTAGCTTCTGGTTTGACAATTACTAAGGGATGTAAATACAGTCGTTACATAACAAACCAAAAATAACAAAAGAAAAGAATAAAACCTTACTTGAGTAACAAACGTTCGAGAAGATGAGTGACCAAGCAAGACACTTTCCAATTCCTTTTGTATCCTTTCAACAATTGAGTCTTCGTTAAGAAATCGGACTTCGTGCTTTGTAGGGTGAACATTAACGTCCAATGTCTGTGGCAGAAGATCTAAGGCCATATAAACAAATGGATGAGCCCCCTTCGGTAAGATCCTTGCATAAACCAGTTCAAGGGCCCTTTTCAAAGCTGAAACAGAGGTAGTTTATTTGTTCAGTTGACTCAGTACAGATAACTGAATACGTAATATCAGCATCTAACTTGGGTTGATTTACCGTCTACTTTATTAAATCAGAATGTGGACTGATAAGGATAAGTAATAAAACGCAAAAGCACCGAAGTGTCAAGTAAAAAAGATAGTTACACTGAAGCGTTTTTCAGAACTATCTAGCTAGTGTTGTAATGTAAAGATATTTTGCAAACTAAATCATTTGGTTAAGAGAGACGTGCAATTACAAATCATCATTTTGATGTAAAACAAACTTTAAAAAAATAGAGAATCCAAAAACTGAATTTGTTTCCCAGTGAATTTGGTTTCTCTACTCTGCTAAAGTCCACCAAAACTTGATACCCAGTTTCTGCTATTTGTATCTGACTGCCGTTACACTAAATCCCTCTTAGGACAGCAAAATTTAATCACAAGAATTAAGAAAAAGGCATTATCAATTAAATTAAAAAGTTGAACTACCCAAATAGCATTATTTACCCCTTTTTTTACTTAGATCTTAAGTAAAGCAAAACTAGATGGCAGATAATTCTTTTTTCCAATTTTACCACCTCATTTCATATTATCTTTAACGCAAATACCAAATACCAAAATGCTTTCACATCGTTGAATGCATTATTCTCCGTTAATGCGTTTCCATATGATTAGCGGCTTGTAACATCATAAGAAAAAATTTCAATAAAACAATTACAAGATGAATTCAGTCAATTTTTATTCAATGGAAAAACTTCTCCGAATACTATAATCCTATTTAAGTACATTTTAACAGGAAGCTAGTCAAATTGGCTTCTTTAAAAATGAAATTTCCTTTCTCTACAATTTTTGCTTCTTTTCATTAGTTTTTGGTTTTAATGAATCTCAATTCCTACAGAAATGCTTCTTTATTGAATATTATAATTTGCTTTTATCACCACAGGAAAAGAACCAATTGTCAATATTAATGATCACTTTTTTATAAATGACGCTTCCATCCATTGTGGAATTAATCAGATGTATTGATCCATTTTCAGAACCAGTAAATTTCTGGCATCTGGATGAACGATGCTTCTTTTCATGGCCTTTTCACAAGTAATCCCGAGCTCCTTGTACTTGGAGACCTTCCAAACTCAGTGTAAATAGACATGTCGTGTTTGAATAAAGTCAAAAGTTCGAATCATTCGAAATCTAAGATATTTATTATATGTTAAATGGACCAAAGTAATTTTTCTCGTTTCAATTGCTTCTAACTTTTCATTCGAACATTTCGGGAAAAAATCGTCTGAATATTTATAATTTACGAAAAATCCAAATAGGCATCATCTTGCAGGGGGTTGCTACGTTATATTTAGAAAAAAAAATCTTCCAAATACCCAGATTTTACGAAGAATTCAAATAAGCATCATCTTGAAGGGAGTTGCCATGTTAAGTTTTGAAAAAAATAGCCTGAATATCCATATTTTACAAAGAATTCAAACAGGCATCACCTTACAGGGGCTTGCCATGCTAAATTTTGAAAAAAATGTCCAAATATCCATATTTTACAAAAACTTAAAATAAGCATCATCTTTCACGGAGTTGCCATATTAAGTTTTGAAAAAAAAATCGTTCGAATATCCATATTTTACGAAGAATTCAAATAGGCATCATCTTGCAGGGGGTTACCATGTTAAATTTTGAAAAAAATCGTCCGAATATCTAAATTTTACGAAGAATTCAAATAGGCATCATCTTGCAGGGGGTTGCCATGTTACATTTAGAAAAAAATGTCCGAAAATCCATATTTTACGAGGAATTCAAATAAGCATCATCTTGCAAAGGGTTGCCATGTTAAGTTTTGAAAAAAAATCATTCGAATATCCATATTTTACGAAGAATTCAAATAGGCATCATTTTGCAGGGGGTTGCCATGTTAAATTGAAAAAAAATCGTCCGAATATCCTAATTTTATGAAGAATTCAAATAGACATCACCTTGCAGGGGGTTGCCATGTTATATTTTGAAAAAAAAATGTCCGAATATCCCTATTTTACGAAGAATTCAAATAGGCATCATCTTGCAGGGGGTTGCCATGTCAAGTTTTGAAAAAAAAATCGTCCGAATATCCATGTTTTACCAAGAATCCAAACTGTCATCATCTTGCAGGGGGTTGCCGTGTTAAATTTTGAAAAAAAAATCGTGCGAATATCCATGTTTTACCATGAATCCAAATAGGCATCATCTTGCAGGGGGTTGCCATGTTAAGTTTTGAACAAAATCATCAGAACATCCCCATTTCACTAAGAATGCAAATAGGCATCATCTTGCATGGGGTTACCATGTTATATTTTGAAAAAAATCGTCCGAATATCTAAATTTTACGAAGAATTCAAATAGGCATCATCTTGCAGGGGGTTGCCATGTTACATTTAGAAAAAAATGTCCGAAAATCCATATTTTACGAGGAATTCAAATAAGCATCATCTTGCAAAGGGTTGCCATGTTAAGTTTTGAAAAAAAATCATTCGAATATCCATATTTTACGAAGAATTCAAATAGGCATCATTTTGCAGGGGGTTGCCATGTTAAATTGAAAAAAAATCGTCCGAATATCCTAATTTTATGAAGAATTCAAATAGGCATCACCTTGCAGGGGGTTGCCATGTTATATTTTGAAAAAAAATGTCCGAATATCCCTATTTTACGAAGAATTCAAATAGGCATCATCTTGCAGGGGGTTGCCATGTCAAGTTTTGAAAAAAAAATCGTCCGAATATCCATGTTTTACCAAGAATCCAAACTGTCATCATCTTGCAGGGGGTTGCCGTGTTAAATTTTGAAAAAAAAAAAATCGTGCGAATATCCATGTTCTACAAGGAATTCAAATAGGCATCATCTTGCAGGGGGTTGCCATGTTAAGTTTTGAACAAAATCATCAGAACATCCCCATTTCACTAAGAATGCAAATAGGCATCATCTTGCATGGGGTTGTCAATTTAAGTTTTGAAAAAAAATCGTCCGAATATCCATATTTTACGAAGAATTCAAATAGGGATCATCTTACAGACGGTTGCCATGTAACAATTTGAAAAAAGAATCGTACGAATATCCAAGTTTTACAAAGAATCCAAACAGGCATCATCATGCAGGGGGTTGCCATGTTAAGTTTTGAACAAAATCATCGGAACATCCCTATTTTAATAAGAATTCAAATAGGCATCATCTTGCAGGGGGTTACCATGTTAAATTTTGAAAAAAATCGTCCGAATATCTAAATTTTACGAAGAATTCAAATAAGCATTATCTTGCAGGGGGTTGCCATGTTACATTTTGAAAAAAAATGTCCAAATATACATATTTTATGAGGAAATTCAAATATGCATCATCTCGCAGGGGGTTGCCATGTTAAATTTTCAAAAAATCGTCCGAATATCTATATTTAGAAAGAATTCAAATAGGCATCATCTTACAAGGGGTTGCCATGTTATATTTTGAAAAAAATGTCCGAAAATCCATATTTTACGAAGAATTCGAATAGGCATCATCTTGCAGGGGGTTGCCGTGTTAAGTTTTGAAAAAAAAAATCGTTCGAATATCCACATTTTATGAAGAATTCAAATAAGCATCATCTTGCAGGGGGTTGCCATGTTAAATTCTAAAAAAAAATCGTCCAAATATCCATATTTACAAAAAATTCAAATAGGCATCATCTTGCAGGGGGTTACCATGTTAAATTTTGAAAAAAATCGTCAAAAAATCCAAATTTTACGAAGAATTCTAATAGGCATCATCTTGCAGGGGGGTGCCATGTTATATTTTGAAAAATATGTCCGAATATCCATATTTTACGAAGAATTCAAATAGGCATCATCTTGCAGGGGGTTGCCATGTCAAGTTTTGAAAAAAATATCGTCCGAATATCCATGTTTTACAAAGAATCCAAACTGTCATCATTTTGCAGGGGGTTGCCGTGTTAAATTAAAAAAAAATCGTGTGAATATCCATGTTTTACAAGGAATTCAAATAGGCATCATCTTGCAGGGGGTTGCCATGTTAAGTTTTGAACAAAATCATCGAAACATCCCTGTTTTACGAAGAATTCAAATAGGCATCATCTTGCAAGGGGGTTGTCATTTTGAGTTTTGAAAAAAAATCGTCCGAATATCCATATTTTACGAAGAATTCAAAAAGGCATCATCTTCAAGGGGGTTGCCATGTTAAATCTTGAAGGAGCCCAGACACTTATATATATCATGTTTTTTAATTTTTTTTAACCTTCAAAATCCGGTTAACGTTGATTATTGGAATTCCCAATTAAATAGTTGCTTTCACATATTCAGCACCGTGACATTCTACCAGATCAACCTCTACCATCAAGAATGAGAAAGCAAGATAAATTAGTTCCCATTAAAGTAAGAACAAACCGATATGGTAATTCTTTCGTCCCGGTTTTCGTCAAAATGTACAATAAGAGTTAATATTTATAGATTGATTTATATTTACAAGTGTAGTTTGATTTTGAATATGTTGTAAAGAAACACAAATCAGCGATAGCTGTCAAGTTTTTGCTATTAAACCTATCTACTACTACTACTTTTATATACCTCTTTAGAATGGGAATTATCCAAAACTGGAGATCTGCTCAGCCCTTGAAGCTGACCAACTAAACAAATAAAATGACCATTAATGGCAAACTATTCGTTTTAGTTAGTTTTTTTTTTAGAAATTATTGAAAATGTCTGTCTAAAGTGGACTATATGTTAGCTTAGCAGCCCTTTTGACCGCGGCATTTAATAATGATTGCTATTAATTTTAACAATAGCATCATCACAAACATTTTGAGACAGCATAAGCAGTATTCCAAGACTTCTGGCAAATAGACGACAAATTAGCTAAAAATACGAAAAAGTGCCATAACTTACGATTGCAATCAACCAAGCGATTATTAATAAAAAGGATAAAAACGAACTTCTTTGTGGAGTAGCTTGGTTGAGATGTATAGCCTTTTACTTTGAAGTCATATTTCGAATCGGAATAATTAATTTCCAATAGTTCTCTGGCAACCGATCCTCCATAAATGATCCTGGGAAAATTACTCTGATTAACACGAAATACAGGGATAAAAATTCACAAATTTTAAACAGCATGGAACTTAAAAGCAGCTTAACAAATAACATCGGAAAAAAATTTATTACATTCTTGTTCAATAAAAATGAGTTACGAAATGGTCATCACACATAACTTGTGCAAACGATAAGGACTTTTTTTGATCACCCGAGAACATAGAGACTTTTAACTTGTGATAAAAAATTTTCAATAGTGAAAAGGCTGAAAAGGCTCTATAGCCTTAATTCGATCCCTTTCATGCCCACTGATATCCGAAAGCTCGGACAATGTGCAGCCTGTGCAAGCTTAAAGGAATACTAGGTATATACATTCTATATGTTTCTGATTAAAGTAGCGGAAGATAGAAATGCTTGGAGTGAATATAGATAAATCACAATTCCTAGAAACAGGGCCGTATCCAGGATTTTTTTCGGAGGGGGGACGAAAAAACTTTAAAAAATGCATAAAAAATTTGTTTATATTCTTTTTTTTACGTTTTTGCGAGTCAGACAGAAATTTCGAGAGGAGGGGGCCAAATCCCCAAAATCCCCTCCCCCTGGATACGGTCTGACCTAGAAATATGATACATATTCATCGATATAATTTAAGATTCTATCTATGAGCCTAAACAGGATGGTAGGGCCCTGACTCTTATCACAGTTGTTTTTTTTTTCTTATAATCTCTCACATTTTCTATATGCTTTGCTTATTTTTGGCATTTTTTTTTGCTAGTCGATATCAATCTTTTGAATTTTAAAAATTCAATTTTATGAAGTCCATACAAAACCAACAAGAGCTAAGAGCTCATATGGCACTTGTGACGAGGACAGAAGAACCAAGAGCCAAGACCTCATATGGCATGAGCTCTAGCAAAATTCTAAGAATCAATAGATTGATCTAAAAGGAAAATCAGAGGCTTAAAGGCCAGTCGGGATTTAGAATAAGAGCTCTGAGACACGTTCTTCTAAATATCAAAATTCAATAGGATCCTATCACCCAGTCGTAAGTTAAAAATACCTCATTTTTTCTAATTTTTACTCTCCCTTCAGCCCCCCAGATGGTCGAATCGGGGGAAAAGACTATCAAATCAATTTGTGCAGGTCCCTGACACTCTTAACAATTTTCGTCGTCCTAGCACGTCCAGAAGCACTCGCCAAAACACTGGACCCCCCTAACTCCCCTAAAGAGATCGGATCCAGTCCCATTACGTCAATTATGTATCTACGACATTTGTTTATTCTATCTATCAAGTTTCATCCCGATCTCTCCACTCTAAGCGTTCTCCAAGATTCCCGGTTTCCCCCTCCAACTCCCCCCGGAGTCACCAGCTCTTGTCAGGATTTAAAATGAAAGCTCTGATACATGAGTTCCTTCTAAATATCAAATTTTATTAAGATCCAGTTACCCATTCTTAAGTTAAAAATACATCTATTTTTCTAACTTTTCCGAATTATCACCCCACCCCCAACTACCCCAAAGAGAGCGGATTCAGTCCAACTATGTCAATCATATATCTAAGACTTGTGCTTATTCTTCCCACAAAGTTTCATTCCGATGTCTTCACTATAAGCGTTTTCCAAGATTTCCCGTTTCCCCTACAACTCCCCCAGTATCACCGGATGCAGTCGGGATTTAAAATAAGAGCTCTGAGACACGAGGTCCTTCTAAATATCAAGTTTCATGAAGACCTGATCACCCATTCGTAAGTTAAATAAACCTCTTTTTTTATTTTTCCTCTCCCTCCAGCCCCCCCCCCCCAATATGGTCAGATCAGGGAAACGACTGATATCAAGTCAATTTTTGCAGATCCCTGACACGCCTACCAATTTTCATCGTCCTAGCACGTCCAGAAGCACCGAACTCGCCAAAGCACTGGACCCCCCCACTCCCCCAAATATAGAGGATCCGTTCCAATTATGTCAATCAAGTATCTAGAATTTGTGGTTATTCTTCCCATCAAGTTTCATCCCGATCTCTCCACTCTAAGTGTTGTCCAAGATTTCTGGTTTCCAAGATTTGTTTCCCCCTTCCAACCCCCTATGCCCCCGATTCTGATTCGAAGTGAAAATGGAGCATTTGAAACATGAGATCTTTCTAGATATCAAGTTTTATTAAAATCCGATATTCATTCGTAAGATAAAGATACCTCAACTTACGTTTTCCAAGATTTCCGCTTTCCCCCTCCAACTTTCCCCCCATGTCACCGGATCAGGTCGGGATTTAAAATAAGAGCTCTGAAGAACAATATCCTTCTAAATATCAAACTTTATTAAGATCTGATCAGCCGTTCGTAAGTTACAAATACCTCATTTTTTCTAATTTTTCCGAATTACCACAGACCCCCCCCCCAAATCTCCCAAAGAGAGCGGATCTGATCCGGTTATGTCAGTCACGTATCTTAGACTTGTGCTTATTCTTCCCACCAAGTTCCATCCTGATCTCTTCACTCTAAGCGTTTTCCAAGATTTCCAGTCCCCCCCCCAATTCCCCCCAATGACACTGGATCCGGTCGGGATTTAAAATAAGAAATTTGAGTTGTGAGGTCCTTCTAAATATGGAATTTCATTATGATCCGATCACTCCTCCGTAACTTAAAAATACCTCATTTTTTCTAATTCTTTCAGAATTAACCCACCCCCCAACTCCCCCATCCGTTCCGGTTATGTCAATCACGTATCTAGGACTTGCGCTTATTTTTCCCACCAAGTTTCATCCCGATCCTTCCACTCTAAGCGTTTTCCAAGATTTTATGTTTCCCCCTCCAACTCCCCCCATTGTCACCAGATCCAGTCGCGATTTAATATAATAACTATGAGACAGAATATCCTTCTAAATATAAAATTTCATTAAGATCCGATCACCTGTTCTTAAGTTTTTTACGAAAATACCTAGTTTTTCTAATTTTTCCGAATTAACCGTCCCCCCCCCCCCAGATAGTCGAATCGGGGAAACAACTATATCTAATTTAATCTGGTGTGGTCCCTGATACGCCTGCCAAATTTCATCGTCCTTGCTTATCTGGAAATGCCTAAACTAGCAAAACCGGGACAGGCAGGCCGATATAATTTGCGATCCCTATATGTCACTTGTATGAATACCAAGTGCCATAAAAAGAAATAATTTCCAAGCACAAACAAAAAAAGCGAATCAAAGAATCCTGAAAACTTTCATTTCGCCAAATGATTTGAAGAAAATACTATATATCGGCAATACGCAAGATAAAATAAAACATTTTGATAAAAGACTATCCACAAGCTATCCAAAAACCGAGTTTGCATTACAAATCAAATGGTGTTAAAATCAAACCAAGAATCCTGATCCTAAAGCGGGTAAATAACCAATAAGAATGAGAAAAACAATTGATAACTAAAAAAAGACTTGGTCAAAAACAGAAATAAAAAATTGAACTAAAAACTTACAACAACAAAAAGCTACAGCTGGAATTGTATGAGCAAAATGACAATCATAGGCAGCTGAAAACAAAATACACTTAAATGTTTTCACCTTTTTAACTTTAAAAAGTCCAAAATTATTAAGAGTCTAAGAAATTAACATTAGTTTATGCACACTAAACTGTCAATCCACATTCATTTGTTGTTGTTTTTTGTAATCTTCGTTATGGCGGCTTTTTTTCGATATTATGAGAAACAGAAACATTCAGCTCAAAATGAGGATTGTTTACAGTAAGGTGTAAATTATGTTCTTGTCTTCAGAAGGCATGAAGGAAGTCAGCCCAAATCGTCTTAGTTTCAGCTCATTTTGAGTTTGACTCGGTTATTAATGATAATTTCTGTTCGTTTTGGGTTTCATTTATTTATTGATGGTGACTTGTGGTATTTTTAAGCTTGGAAAATCATTTGACTTTATCTCTGCTCATTTAAGGCTTAATGTAGCTCTTTACTTTTCTGTGCAAACTTATTTTGAGGAAAAGGTTTTTTGAGTTAATGTAAGAAGTGACCACAATTGTTGTGTCAGCGCACGATAAAAAAAGAGAGGAAGGAGCTGTCCGTCCTTTCTTTTAAGGTGGCGTGTGGCCTCAAAGAGGAAGGAGTATTTGATTTGACTTTCTTTGGAAATTATCTTAAGCAAACGCTTCTCGACTGACTCAATTTTGTTGCAAAGTTCACAAAGAAGATGCGGATGCCAGACCAGACATGCGTATTCCAAGAACGGCCTGACAAACGATAAATACAGAGGGAGGGAATGCATCCTTGGGTGATTGAATTTATTCACAATTTCAAACAGGACTGAAATGCATTTGCCTGTTTGATGATCTTTCCAAAACGTCTACCTAACTTGAGACGATTGGAAATTGTTACACCAAGGAGTTATACTTGTTTTACTAACATAACGGGTGAGATAGTGTCCAAAAAACGAGACTAGATTTCAGGAAGTTTATAGACATGATATTTGATTTAAGCATATTCACTTTCATACTTAGATTCTTAACTTCGTCCGGAACATGGGTTAGGATCCCAAGGGGGTCACTTTCGGACTCCCATAACATACTTAAAGGACCAACAAGTCATCCACATACTATGTGTATCATGTTCGCTTCGCTATTTTATGTTTGATGTCGCAGGTTTGGCAAGTGCACAACTCAACTGTTGTGCACAAATCAATTTCAACTCAGTTGAATCAACTCAGAATTTTTATCAACTCAGTGATAAAATAAATGAGGCTTTCTCTCAATTTATATTTTTGTAGCCAAATATTTTTACACAGATGAACTTAATTAAGAATTTTCGCAATTTTAATCATTTATCTAATTTTATCTAAACAGAAAAATAAGTTGGACATCAGTGTACAATTGGGCTATTGAGAAGAAAACATGTTGAGAAAACAATTCTTAGGTCATAATATTCAGAAAAATCGTAGTTTTTTTTAGGGTGCTTTCACTATACTTTACCCGAAACCGAATGTGTTTTCCGTTTTTTGATTTCGTCAGCTTTGATTCAATATACGGGTGTTCAGTTGAAACAAATGTGACGCATGGCAAAGTGCTTGGGAAATATATAATTTGGGCTACATACGGGTTTGATCATTGGGGGGGGGGGGGGTAATTTATAATGGAAGCACCTTCAAAATATGTTAACTACAATTTTCTGCACGTTACGAAGTAAGAATTGTTTTCTTAACAAACTTCCTTCTCAATGGTTCCAAATGTGAACTAAAACCATCAATTTGTTTGTTCTTTTTTTTTTTACCACGGCAAATATTATCTTTGAGCGCCAGGTAAGTCAAAGCATGAAAGTACTAGTTTCAGTTCTTAGGATAATAGTAAAACACCAAACCAAAAAATTTTTTTGTTGGCCCAGTTTTTTTCCTATCATATACCACGCTCGATTGCGCTTAAAGGCCGGTCTGTTAAGTAGAGGTTAACCAACTCTTTCAGATAAGTTACTACAACTATTTTACCACTATAACTGTTTTCCATTTGCAGCCTGAGCTACGGGGCCAAGAATACCTATTTTCAATGCACTATCAAAGTGGTCTGAAAAAAAACTACTCATTTAGAATATAAAGAGTTTCTTTTCAAGTTTCACACTTCGCTGTCGGCTACCACAAGATGATAATAAAACCGCATATAATTGGAAAAGTAGAAGGCCTTATACAAATAAAACTGTAGACAGATTGCATTTCTTAAACCCATACTGCCAATTCAAAACAGGTCCTGATATAAAAATAAAGAAAAGTGAAAAAAGGAAAATGAGGTGATATGCCAAAACATACCTGATGTTGTCGAGAGTAGTAGATCCCACGGATGTTTTCAGGTCATTTTGAATGTCACCGTACTTCTTCAGACAAAACCCAATGCTTGGATTATGAATAGAATATTTGCTCATAACATCAAATACTTTGTTTTGCTCTTCAGATGGACTTTTAAACATTTTCCTTCTTGACGGAACATTATAAAACAGATCTTCAATAAGTAGAGCTGTACCTTGTGTGGCAGCACAGGGCAATGGAGGAGAAGTCAGTTTCCCATCAATATAAGATGCCCTAAAATAATTTGCAAGCAGTTTTAAACTTACAAAATTTACTTTAAATACACTCAAAATCAGTACCATAAGGGTTAAAAGGCTCAAAGCCAAAAAATAACAGTTTCAGTCCTAAATTTATTGAACCGATAAAATTCATATGAATTTCAATGATTACAGCACCCAAGAGTAATTGTATTAAATATGAAGCTACTATTTTTGTAGGGAATGTCACAAGGACAAGACCCTTGCAATGAGGGTTCACATACAAAATAAAAATTGCAAAAAAGACTGTCATCACTAAAAACTTGCATCTTTCTCCTACAAACACTTGTGTTGTATCGTGATTCTTACTTTTAAGCTACTTCACAATAGCGCCATGCTAATCCTATGAGTCCCTGACAACTACGAGCAGGATAACGGGAATACAAAGAAGTTTAAAAAGCTCCACCTCACTAAGCATGTGGGTTCCAACCTTTCTGTGTAGTGAAAAAATATATTTTTCCTACTGAAAAAGACCCACTGCCGGCAGTATAGACACAATTCAGTAAATTCTCAACAAAGAGTGTCTTAGGCTGAGCCGAAGGAAAATTAGAACCGGAGAAAGACTTGCCTATAATACCATTGAAAAAAAATGTGCCTTAATTGCGTTAGTTCAGTTCAGATTGTGCTCTCTTGGAAAAAAGTTTTAATTCTGAGATGTATGTCAGAAATGGAACTCTAATGTATCAACTTTAACGCAGTCAGAGAATACCTCCTATCGTTACTCCTATAATTAAGTTTTAGCCAATTCCTAATCAAGTCATTGGGGCTAAGACTTCTTTTGGTAGATAAATAGTATGTGTCAATGCTATAGGAAAGTTTTATGCAACCATTCACTGAAAACAGTGAAAATGACAAGATATTGTTGCGGTTGCACAAAAGAAATAAACCAACTACATGCAGAAATTAAGCGACAATCATAGCGTCAAAGAGCAAATCTCATCTCACACATAATTCTATAATTTTACAGAAGAGTAAAAATAAGATTTAAGGCTGCGAATAAAAAAAACAGTTTTTTTTAAAGGTTTGAAATTCGGAAAAAATTATTCTAAAACCCCAATTAGTCCCCATTTTGCAAACTTTTTTTTAGTATTTTTTTTTAACATTTTTGTTCATTTATGAATCTAGAACGACCAAGAAATTGAATTCCAGACGATTCACATAGGTCCATCTTCCGAAGGCTACCTGGATTCTCTGCCAGAAATTTAAACCAATCAAAACATACTAAATTTTTCAGGTCAAAACAGGCATGATAATTTATAACTTCATTACTAGAAATAGTTGCAACAAAATTACAATCCTAGTAAACTGAGAAAAGAGCCCTGTGTATCAAGTTAATACATAATCAAACAGTTTGTGGTAACGAACTGCAAGTAAGGAGCGACAAGGCCCAATAGTAGCCGAAACTCTAAAAAACAGGAATTTTGATACCAACAGAAATATAACAAGAATCGGCTTATTATGGTGATTCCAAATATATAAGATTCATTAAGTTTAGTCTTACCCATCAAAAGCTACCCGCCTGAGAAAATTTGCCTGATTTTCGAAAAAGGGGAGAAACACCCCCTAATATTCAAGGGTTCTTAATGAAAATAACATTATCAGATCCAGCGTATATGAGAACCCTATTACAGCAATTTCAAGCTCCCATTTACAAAAATGTGAAATGTTGTAGTTTTTGCCAAAAGAAAGATCACAGATACGAGTTTATTTGTTGTTTTTTTCCAGGGGTGTTCGCATCAAAAAAATATTCCTAAAATATCGGGAAAGAGCTCATTCGAACGGAAATTAAAAGTTCTAGTGTCCTTTTTAAGTGACCGAAAAGATTGGAGGGCAAAAAGATTGGAGCCCCCTCCCACCCCTTTTTTCAGAGTCGTCCAATCAAAATTTTCAGACAGCCATTTTGTCAGCATAGCTAAAAGGCCCAATAACTACTCCTCTGGAGCTAACTTGACCCCCTACAGTCCCTGGGGAAAGGTCTGTAAGTTATAAATTTTGCCCATTGTTTACGCATAGTATTTGTTATTGGGAAGTGTTTATAAATTTTTCGGGACGGGAGGGGGTGAATTTTCTGATTGAAGATTATCCACAGCGAGAATTTTTCACGGTGCGGGAGTTTCTAGGGGATGGCAACTTTACAGGGGAAATTTTACACTAGGGGATAATTCCTGAATTTGCCAGAATTCTTATACGAATTTCTTTTTATTAACCTTACTTTCTCTTTCCTGACTCAATTTCGCATGTGGAGATTTTAAGGAGACTTGTCCGGAAATTTTCATCAGATTGGAGTTGTCAGATTATCATTCCGTAGGAGGGGGAATTTTTCAGGGGAGAAATTCGCCGTAGTGGAGTTATCCACGGGATAAATTATCCAGAGGGAATTTTCTACGAGAGCAAAAATAGACTGGGAAGGGCGGGTTATTTGCGGGAAAACTTTTGCAAGGAGGAACGGATTTCCGACATGATTTTAAGAAAGATCTTTTCAAATGAGTCTTTTTCAAACAAAAATGCGCTAGGAAAAAAAAATTTCCCCTGGTACCGTCTGTAAGAATTTTTTCGGGGGAAAATATCAGCTAGGATGAAATTGTCTGAGAGGAAATTTCCAACTAGGGGGGAGGGAGTGTATTACGTGGGAATAACTTTCCACGGAGGAATTGTCCGCGGGGAGATGGAATTCTTCATGGAGAGGAAGCCGGAAAAGTTTTTTTCAACTGAAAGTAATGAGCAACATCAAAACTTAAAACAAACCGAAATGATTAGTTATATGAGGGGGAGCTGCCCTATCTTCAATACCTCGCTCTTTACGCTAAAGCTTTACCTTTTGTCCCAATTCTTTAAGAACGACTCCTGAAAATAAGTATTTTAAATGTTCTAAAAAAAATATTTATCATAAAAAGCGAGGTTTTGAGGAGAGGGCAGCCCCTTCATATAAGCAATAATTTCTGTTTGTTTTACGTTTTGATGTTGCTCCTCACTTTCAGTTGAGAAAAAACTTGTTTTTGCATTGATCTAATTTTGAAAATAAAACAAATCGAGGGGAGGCAATCAGATAAAAAAATCACACACAAGTAAAGCAAAACGAGAAAACAAGCACAAGAGGCAAAAGAAAAGGAAATGGTATAGTATATCCCAGTGTAATTATAATTCAGTCCAAAATCAAAACTAGATGCATCATTCGCAAGTCCCCACATTCTGGCCATCTTCGAAACACATTTTGATTTTGGAAGTATATTAGCCAGTTTAAATTGGGGATCACTGGGGGCAACATAGGGGAGTTGGTGCCTTTCTATTTAAGCAGAAGAAAATGGAATTTCTTGGACTGAACATTGAGAGCACAAACGGGAAGCAAAATAATATTATCACTGAAATAATTTCTTGAGACCACCACTTTGTTTTTTTTTTTTGTTTTTTTTTTTTTAATCCCTTGAGATGCTCAAGACTCAGTATATCACGAAATAGAAAGAAGTTTAGGGTTTGAATAAATTTTGAAGCTTTGCAGGGCAACAAACAAAGTAGCCAAGAATTCTTTTTGCCTAGTTCTGATTACCTGTAGCAGTTGTAATTGAGCCGTAAATGTGTTAAGGTAGATCATAGAACAATATTTAAGACAAATTTGACAAGGGAAGGATATATGATATTAAGAATGGAAATAAAAACATTATTTTAGTCTATAAAGGCAGTCCAAATTATGAACAAGTACTAGGCGCAAATAACAAGAATGTTTCCGAAAAGACAAAACTTCATCAATAATCATCCCAACAAAACTAAATGACTTAACCCTTTTCATCCTATTTTGACCAAAAACTAGTTCTTCATTTCTGGTTTTAGTATCTACTAGTTTCTGGTTTATTTCTGATTCAAGTACCTTCTTTGAGAGCCCAGATAACACGAATCCAGTTTAAGTAAGTTTTGAGCCAACAGTTACAAGAAAACCACGTATTAGGGAAATTCACTGTTTTTCATTGGATTTTTAATCAGCAAGGATGGAATGACACAATAAACTACTGCTAAGGTTTCATCAGGCGATAAGCATCTTGGCCTTCCACAAACATAAATTAGGAATAATAAGGGCCCTGTGATTGCCCCCATAGACACCGATATCAACCAGTTTTTTAGGCCTTGATAGATGACCAGTTACGGATATCAACGTGAATTTTTTGACCACATAAGATAGATTTCAGTAATTCAAACCCTTAATCTCTTTTTGCTCCCTTAATAATTTTTCAAGTAGAAAACCGTGATTGATCGCGTCGATACCAGATTTTTCTCAATTATAGAATCATTAATACTTAGTAAAAGTGCGACAACGAGTTGGTCGGTTGATGACCATAACTGAATCCTGATTTGCTCAGATGGCCAAGATAGGTTCTTCGAAAAGGAATTATGTATCAACATAAAAAACAATTCGTTTTTTAATTAGTTTTTTTTTTTAATACCTTAGGTAAAGGAGAAAGAATAACTGTTGACCAATAATTACTTTGATTTTTCTTCTCCCGTTTTTTTAAATATTGCAATGACTCAAGACGACTTTCCGAATTATTTTCTACAAGTTCTTTCTCTCACTCTCCGTGCTAGCAATAACTCATGAAAGGACATTAAAATATCAATTATCAAATCTTCGTTTTTATAATTCACTTTAGAATTTTCAATAAAAAGTAAGGAATAATATTAAAACTTAAAACGAGCAAGAACTAAGTCATTTAATTACCCAAACCTACATGAACAAAAATTACCACGAAAAAAATAAATAAAACCCAATAATGACAATAAAACCATTATCTTAAAAAATAAAAATAAAGTTTGCTTAGTCAAGTCGAAAATAGAACGAACAGGAATCGACACAAGTAAGAGTGAGGCTACCGCACCTTCAAACCCTCTAAAGGCTAGTGTCATTTGCTCTTCACAGAATACAACCTGCACACGAGCAACGTGTTTTTTATTTATCATGACCTCAGCAACAACAGCACAAATCTGAATAACAATCCTATTTATATGAAAGATGAAAAGAATTCCTTAGAATAAATCCATTCGTCACTTCCATTTTAGTTTTACTATTCTACAGCCAGATTCCCCTTTGCCACAAATTATTCTTGTTAATTCCATTGCGTTCAAAAATCGGAGGGGGGCTCGTTGTATTGGTAATCAGAAGTTACTGTGCCCTTTTTAAGATTCAGAGCGATCGGAGGGCGGATACCCCCCCCATAAACACACACACACCTCGTGTTGCCCCTAAATACAACTTATAGAAATTTTGAGATGGCCATTTGTTGTCATAGAAACTTCAAAACAGGCTCATTTGATTGGAAACTGAAGGGGCTAGTGCCCCTTTTAATAGTCAAAAGTGATTGAAGGGGAACTAACCCCCCCTCACACGCCCACCATTTCCCGAGACACATCCAATCAAAATTTTGAGATAACCATTTTTCCAAAGCACTCAAAAGGTCCGGAAATTATGTCTTTGAGGATGACCCCCCCCCTTGCCACCACCTCCAGGGAAAGAGTTATAAGTTATGCCCCGGGGGCATATGGTTTTTATACAAATGGGTGGTCGTGCAAACTTCGGAGGGGCTCACTGGATTGGAAATCAGAAGTTCTAGCACACTTTTTTAGATTTTTTAGACACTTTTTTAGACTTTTTTAGACACTTTTTTTAGAAAGTGATCGGAGGGCGGATACTCCCCCGACACCTCGTGTTTTCCAAAATACATCAGATAGAAATTTTGAGATGACCATTTGTTGCCATTGAAACTTCAAAAAAATAGATTATTCGATAGAAAATTGAAAGGGCCTTTTTTAATAGTCAGAAGTAATTGGAGGGCAACAAGCACCCCCATGACCATAAATTCCCAAAACACATCTAATCAATTTTTCAGAGTTATTTTGCTCAGCGCAGTTGAAAGGTCTGGAGATTATGTCTTTGAGGATGAAGCCCCCTCCCAGAGGCATCAGCACAAGGGTTATAAGTTATGACCCGAGGGGATATAAGGTTTTTATGGAAAAAGTGGTCGTATAAACGCCGGAGAGGGCTCATTTAATTGGAAATAAGATGTTCTAGTTCCCTTTTTAAGAGTCAAAGTGATCGTGGGCAGCCAGCCCCTTCCCTTTACGTTTAAAAATTATGAGAAAGACATTTGTTCAAAAATAGTCCAAAGATCATATAATAACATCTTTGGTGTCGAAAGACCCTAGAGTCTGGGGGTAAGGGCGGTAAGTTATACCCCAGGGGCAGATAAGGTTTTTATGGAAGGTGTGGTCGTGTGAACTTTAGAAGAGGCTACATTAATTTGAAATGTATAGTTCTAGTTCCATTTTAAAAGTCTAACATGACAGAGAGCAGCCAGTCCCCCTCCCTGGCATTCTGTTTTCCCAAAACATATTCAATTGAAATTCTGAGATAGCCATTTTGTTACCAATAGTCCAAAAACCGTATAACAATGTTTTTAGGGTGGACACAATCCCCCAGAGCCCATGGGTAAGGGTTATGAGTTACGCCCAGGGCATATAAGGTTTTTATGGAAGGGATGGTCGTGTGAACTTTAAAAGAGGCTAATATGACTTCAATTGTGTAGTTTTAGTTCCCTTTTAAAAGTCTAAATGATGGAGAGCAGCTAACAACTAACTCCCCCTCCCTGACATGCTCTTATCCAAAAATATATTCAATTAAAATTGTGAGAAAGACCTTTTGTTACAAATAGTACAAAAATCATATAACAGTGTTTTTAGGGTGACACAGTCCGCCAGACTCCAAGGGCAAGGGTTGTAAGTTATGCCCAGGGCATATAAGGTTTTTATGCAGCGGGAAGTCGTATAAACTTTGGATAGGAGGGAGCTTGTTTGATGGGAGGTCGGAAGTTGTAGTGCCCTTTTTAAGAGTCAAAAGTGAATGGAGGGACATCAGCCCCCCCCCCCACCTAAGCCAATCATTCCCCAAGACACACCCGATCGAAATTTTAAGAGAGCTATTTTGTTTAGCATTGTTGAAAGGTCCAGTATTGGGGATGTCAAGCTCCCCACAGTCCTCAGGACAAGGGCTGTAAGTTAGGCAATTCGTTCATTGTTTACACATAGTATATGTTACTGAGACAGGTATGCATGTTTGAACTTTACTTTCCAAGAAGACGAAGGTTATTCAGATGCGTCTTTCAGAGAATGTTGAAGGAGTGTTGAACTAAATCAAAGCACGTTATGTGTATACAGATTGTCAAAAGGCCACAACACAGGAATAACTGAACATAATAATTTGGAAAATTCAGGAAATGATAAGGGATATGATCAAAAAGATATTATTTGCGTGGTATCAATACTATTACAATTACCACCACTACTACAACCACACTACTGCATTTACATTATTAAGAGGAAATTTGAAATAAATCAAAAGACGCTATGCGCATGCACATTGTCAAATAGCGTATCTAAAGAGTTGATTTGGGTATCAAGTTGAAACTTTCAGAGAATACTTAAAGGGGAAGATCATGTCACCAAAAGGCAATATGAGGACACGCCTGCTAATACTACTGTTACTGCTACATTTACTCCTACTGCAACTACTTGTAGAGCTAAGAGCAATGAGATGAGAATTTCAAGAAGTATATAAACATACAGGTTATCAAAAGGACATATCAATAATGTCGTAGCAATGGCTAAATGTATGTTGAAACTTCCAGGAGTTGATGAGATGGATGTTCAACTGACCAAAAGGCAATAGGTTAATACTACTACTGCTAGTAATACTACCACTATTCAATACTATTACTAGCAATATTAATGCTAGTAATATTAATGCCTCCCAAAAAATTTTTTTTTGGGGGGTGGGGAGATGAACTGAATCAGAACACATCCTCTGTATGCAGGTTGTCAAAAGGGTGTAACAGCAATATCTTAGGAACAGTTAGGTGTGTGAAGTTGAAACTAAAAGGGCTTGTTGTGAGGGATGTTGAACTAACCAAAATAAAATATTTGCATCCTAATGCTACTGCTTCTACTCATACTACTACTATTGTTACTATTATTACTACCTCTATTAACGCTACCGCCAATAAAGCTTAGGCTACTGCAATTACTTCCCCAGCTACTATTACTACTACTGCTATTAAAACTAAGCATATTAAGGCGATACATTTGGGATACATAGTAACTGTATGGAACTAAATCGAAACACACTATCCACACAGGCTGTCAAGCGAACACATCAGAAATGCTACAGGAATGGTTGGTGGTATGCATTAAGCTGAAACTTTCTGCTTGCGTATAAAGAGATGTTGAAGAAACCAAAGGTGCTATTCTCATACTGCTACTAATGCGGCTACAACTATTGCTACTGCGGAATCTAAGGGTACTATGGTGAAGCTTTTAAGGAATATTTAGGCAGATGTTGAACTAAATAAAAAAAAAACTATGAGCACGTGGACTTCTAAAAAGGTGACAAAGCAATATCTGGAAAACAGCTTATATCATTAATTTAGACCTTTAAGGATACGTTGTGAGGGATTTTGAACTAGCCAGAAGGATATGTATACTTTTAATACTACCACTACAGTTAATTTAACTAATGACGCTAAGGGATTTTCAAGGAATTTTTTGGGAATGGCAATAAGTTTTATTTTTCACGTCAACTAAGTGAGGTATAAAACTAAATTAAGCACTACGATTTTGTCAAGATTTTCAAAAGGGTCTATGTTGTTAAAAATTATTGAAAAGGCATCTACAGGATACAAATAGCAGGCCAAACCTATAAATTCTTTAAAAAACCAATAAGATTTAAAACATTATTTTCTTTTTTCACTGAAAAAGACTATGTCAATATAAACTAACAGAAGTTAATTCAAAAAATTTTTTCACAAAATAAATTTTTTAAAGAGAAGTAAAGAACCCTATTAAACCAAAATTGAGAAAAAACAGAATAAAAAAAATCTACCAAGCGCAGAACTACCACAAATCAGCATCAATAAATAAATGAAACCCAAAACGAACATAAATTACAATGAATAGCCAAGTCAAACTCAAAATGAGCAGAAATTAACATTGGGGTTCACAACCCAGATTCTTTCCTAAAGCCAGAATATAATTCGCACTTTACTGAAGACAAATTTTAAATAATTTCACCTGCATAATTTTATCAAACTAAAAATTATTAAGCTTTTAAGGAATACACATTCATTTGTATTTTTTCAGTAAAGTGCAGAATATTCTAATGGCTTTAGAAGGCATAGGGGTAGTGAGTCATGTAAATTTCTGCTCGTTTTGAGCTTGACTCGGTTATTTATTGTAATTTCTTCTCGTTTTGGGTTTCATTTATTTATAGATGCTTATTTGTGGTAGTTTTACGCTTGGTAGATTATTTGATTCTATTTTTGCTCAGTTATGGTTTGATGGAGTTTGTATAGTTTTTTTTTTTAACTTATTTTATGGAAAGTTTTTTTTTTAACCTATCATAAAAAGAACCAATCACAACAATACACACACGATATCGAAGGACGGCTTTGGGTAAAATGCAAAGCCAGCATGCGGTAGACCTTAATGCGGTACGCAATATTTGTGATATCTGGGTTTATTTCTAACACCAATTTTTGGATTGAATTTCCTGGGATTAATCACTCAAAATAGATAACCTCTATGGTAACTTGCTGGAGTCTACAAGTCAATTTTTCGGCTACTAATAGCTACCAAAAATACAAAAGTACTGTGATTTGTTTTAAATTCAATGCACTGGCACCTAAATCTACAATAGGAACTGGCAGTGGGCGGGCTGGGCAACCCATGAAAAAGAAAGAAAACCAAACAAAAATCCCCGAGGGGCTTAAACCACGATGCGTTTTCCTTCCTTTATCCTCGGACAAAATTCAGAATAAACTTATTTTTGTTTAAGTGAAGATATTGCTATCTATTGGCATATTTAAAGTGATTTAAACCACACCTGTTCATTGTAATATTTGTCACACTCATAACAACCATTGTTAGTCATTTCCTGCCAACACTAATATAAGTCATTTTGTCTTTTTTGATCCCCTGTCGATATAAAGTAGGACTCAGAGACTCCAACAAGCTCATTTGGATGCTTGAAACAAAAAAATTCTTTTAATAGACCCTTACTAGCCAGGAATGATTTATTCAATAATAAATTTACTATTTAATAGTAAATTTTTCAGTTTACCACAATTGAATAATTTACTTTCGAGGGATAATCTATTTTCAAAGATGTTAAGCAAAACACAAGGTAAGGATTTCTAGCAAATCAATGTTCATTAGTTTTACTATAAGAAACTCTTGGGCTATTGAATATATTAGGAAATCTTGTCCTACATACCAAAAAGAGTTGACGAACTTCCAAAATATAATTTATTCCTCCAATCATGGCCTAGACATTTAAATTTTTATAGGATTCCGGTTTCATGAGGGTGTATTAAGGACACCTTTCCAACAAAAGTGTATCTGTGAACGACGGAACAATTGCATAATTTGGGACCCTTTCCCTTGGGGCTGCCTGGGTCAACTCCCCCTTGAACCATATTTTACGAACGTTTAAATCATTCTGATTCATACAGATACTGTATACAAAGCAGACATAAAAAATTAATAAGAGAAAATCGCTCATTACTTAGAGACAGATTGCTCGTTACTTAGGCCCTGGCAGGTGAGAATAGCAGAATTTGAACCTAACCTGAATGCGCAAGGACTGTCCGTCGTTTTAGTAGTTAAAGTGAGATGGGCCACATGGCTGATACTTGCCAATGCTTCACCTCTAAAGCCGAAGGTTGCAATGCTTTCTAGATCTTCAAACTTGGATAATTTGCTGGTAGTAAATCTTTTGCAGACAATGTCTAAGTCTTCTCTGGCTATTCCACAGCCATTATCTTGAATCTGCAACAGCTTTAAACCTCCATCCTTCGTAGTAACTTGAACTGAATTTGCTCCAGCATCTAAACTAAAATATGGTTTTAATTTTTTTTTTTTTTTGCTGAAACATTCAGCTTTGTATTTAAAAATTATTTCCTGAACATAGCTCCCTTTTTTTCAAAATTGGCACCCTGGGATTTTCTGGTCTTAAAAACGATGAAGATAGGTCATGAGTTTGAGAAAATTCGTTTAAAGCCCTAATTCTGGAAAAAGTTCATGTGAGTGACGTCTATTTATACACATTTCAAAATCATAAATTACATAATTTTTTTCTGCCGAAGAGGTCGTTTCATTTTAGTATCTATGACGTATGCAAAGTTACACAATATGACACAGGGCTTACAACAGCTAAATAAAAAGACATCAAACAAGATACAGCAAAAGTCACATTAAATGCAGAGGAAAACATTGAACAACGAAATCTGCTGTCATATGTAAAAACAAAGTTACAATGGAATGGAGGGATGTGTTAGTTTAGCATGCGTGAGCTTATGAAGTGTAAACAATAAGGAGAAAATTGAATTCATGTCAGAATTACTCAATTTAATTGAAATTGCAGAATGTTCACAATAGAAAGAAGTAAGACATTATTTAGCGTCTGCAGAGATGCTCATAAAAAGGGAAATGAATTCACACATAAATCTATTAACAAGTCTCCATTCATTATTATTGTTATTACTTTTGTATGTTTCTAATATATATTTTATAACTAAAATTCAGCCTGTGAATTAGTTTGTACATAAAACAGGACATCTGAATTGATCGCCAGTCAAATGTAGTCTTATGCTTAGACTAAATTTCAGCATGGTCTCCATTTATTTTTCTTAATACAAAAACGAATTTCATTCCTTTTCAAAAATAAACAATTTTTTTTGAAAAAGCATATTTTTTTATAAGGTATCAGACGTACATAAAAATAACACTTCAAGGGAGAGGAGGGAATGATATAAAATATTGTTCCGGGGGGAGGGATAATTGTACCTCAAAATGAATTCTTGTGGAAAGAAGGAGGGGATACCTTGATGCTTTGGAGCTGGTATGAGTTCGGCAACAATAGTTGACAGCGTACAAGCAAAATACCGCACATATTTAATAAACGGATAAGTTGCATATGGCCACCTTAAACCCATCTAGCTCTGGCCACATAAACACCTCTACATCTGGCATCTGAAAAAAAATTGTTATAAGAAACTAATTTAGCAGCTTCAGCATTCCACATACTTTGTCATTCAGTTGGTTTATTTACCTGTTTTCTAATAGCTCTTTTAAAGCATTAGCTGGCCTTTGAATAACTTCTCCAGCTGCAATACGGTTCACAACATGCTCTTCAAGTTCTTTGATCCTTGTAGTCATTCTCTAGGAACGAGCAGAAAACTGTAAGCATAAGAAACTTCAAAAATTTTCAAACCACCTACAAAGGAAAAAAAAGGGTTCGGTTGCTGTGTCATAATAAGAACAAAATTTTAATAAAACAAAAATCCTTTTTTAACTGAAAACAAATTTTATCCTATAATTGCCCTTCAATTAATTGGACTCATACTTTTGCTAAATTCTTAAGATATTGTTTTACACATCATAGCAAATCATGAAAAGGAAATCAATCATTCAACGAATAAAGACGGGTTTTTAAATTTTACCGGTAAAATTTGTTTTTTGCTCACGTTTATTAATTGCGAAAGCTTTGCAGACAGTAACGAGGATAAGGAAAATGGAGATTAACTGGAATTTGGCAGCCAAGTAAGGTTTAAATGTGAATTACCTACAAATAGGTACTTCCCTTAAGATCCTCCTATGAAATATCCTGTATTCCCCTCTCCCTTAAGGTTTGGACCAGTATGTATCTATAGAATTGGTATATTCCCACAGCGTATCCCCTCTATAGCACATATCCGATATTTCGACCCTATTTTTCAACTCAGCACTTTCAATAGACCTCCGAAATCTTGTGTTCTAAAACTTTATTTTGGCAGCATTTAAAGAAATAATGCTTATAGCAATTTCTTCTTGAATTTTAAGGATACTCGGTAAATTGTTCTAAAAACAAATTCAGAAGTGTTTTCTTATGAAAGTGAAGAACCATGTTGAAATTATAATGTTCAGAAATTAAATCTATTGCAGTAATCAAACTTCAAACAAGCAGAAGTGGCCCTAAAAACAGAGGCCTGGCAATTTCTATAGCCCCTACCTGTTAACTAGTGTTATACTGAAAACAGTAAACAAAAAGAAGAATAATCTTATAGAAAACATGAACTTTCCATAAAAATATAAATCAATCATACGCTTTGTAAACTACTTGTCTAGGTAAGAATCATATTTGTGCTGATTGAACAATATGAAGTTTTGTAGCAACCTACGGTCGGCTTCACAAACAATAGTGTCTAGTGAGCAATGCCTTGGTTTTATTTCCTCACCATCAACTAAATCATGTTTTTGCAAAACCCTTAAAACTTTACAAACCTTATGTACCAGGAAGTTTTGCCTTAAAAAATGATGATATCTTCCTTAAACGTGTCCTCAAATATCTTATTTCTGCTCAAATCATCTGAATTCTATATTTCCTAACACCCAATCAATGTCGTTACTTTTGGGATAAGCCAGGCATGCAAGCTAATGCTGCATTACTTAACCTAAAACATAAAATCATCATTTCTTTGATGATTTTGCTTTTTTAATTCCTTTTAATTTTAAGTGTTTGACTTAATGTACTGTTTTGAATTTTTTTTTTCTTAGCTTTTACTGACATATAAAGCGAATTCGGCTCTATAGAGCTTGTGATAGTCTCTTGAAAATAAATATTATCTTATCTTATCTTATAAAACCTAACCGAACCTGTGCTGTTTTTATTTTATGCATCGTATAGGCTAAAAGCTTTACTTTACCTCAAGACAGAACCACCTATTATTTTACCCAATGTAACTGCTAGTCAGAAAAAATTGATTCTATATGTACTGTCAAATGATTACCACATAAACACTTCGGTAATAATAGAAAAATTGCACCACTCCTCTGGATTGTCCATCTTATTATGACAGCAATATTTAAAGTTCATTAAAAGAATATTCACCAAAAACAAAACTAAATTTCTTTTCACCAAGCAAATAACGGTCCCTTTATAATTATTGGTGTGCGTGTAACTGAACCCCTTACGACTGAACCTACGTAACTGAACTCCCGTGCAAATAAACCCAAGCTTAACTGAACCCATATTTAACTCAACCCTATTTATCTAAGCCCTTGTTCACTGACCCCATCTAAATCAAGCCCTGTTTGACACAGTTCAACCCAAGGTCTAAGTATAACTTTGAACTAGTGCTATTTATTAGCTTAAAATTTGCTTTGCGCTTCGTTTGCAGTTTCTGACTCATATGTCTCATCTGGCTAACCCAAGAACTTCTCCAAATTAAAAGATACTTCCAAGACTCAGTGAATCATGTTACTGCCAAAACCGTGGTCAAATAAAGTGTTTTGTTTTATTTTATTGCAGACTATCAGCATTCACAGTAGATCTATTTCTTTCTCTTTGCTTTGCATAGATTTATCGGCAATTTTTATGGCATTCATTTTAACTTTTAATCAACTTTCAATATCGTCGTGTGTTATTATATTTTGAGCCTTGTTATAGAATCCCAAGCAAGGGATATGAAGCAATTTTCAATACTCCTCTATCAAAGAGGGTGAGGTAGATACCACCTCTAAAGCAAAGTTCATGGTTTGCATCATACCTCAAATTTTCAGAGCATATTACCATGAGGAATAAACATTAATGAAAACAAGTTTCTTCAATTTTCAGAAATGGAAGGTAAGAGAGTCTTTATCCCCCTCCCACTTACCTTTTTGTAAAAGGGATTTTTTGCCAGGACTGATGGTGGTGATACATTTTACTTGTGTCAGCCTCGTCATTCTGTTTTATCTAAACCAAGGCAGTTTAATTCTATTAAATATTAACCTAAAGAAACACTTCCAAATTAGAGACCTGAATAAGGGTTGAGTTGCAGAAGAGTTCAGTTAAGCAGGCTTTAGTTGCACAAGGGGTCATTAAACGAGGATTGAGTTGCACAACAATTCAGTTGCACGGGGCTCAGAGTTAAACGACGATTCAGTTGCATAAAGGGTGAGTTGCATGAATGTTATGTTGAATGGGGTTAAGTTCAAAAGAGGGTTCAGTTGAACAAGGGTTCAATTACATGGATTCAGTTGCAATAGGACCATAATTGCTCCATAACTGGCTGTATGAAATAAATGTGCCTACCTAAAATGAATCAGAAACAAACAGAAAGTAAATCAATTAGCACAAGAACATACTCCTTTTTTCCTGAAGATGACCTAGCTTCAATACTTTTACTTACAATTCATTCTCCATGATAGAGGAGAAATCTGTCAGCAATGGTATTTTGAAGTCTAATAACACCTTGGCTGTTAAGGTTAACGGTCTTAAATTTGCTGAGCAATGTCTCTTTTATTGTAGGTACGCGCCAACCAAGTTTCAAGCGAATCTGGTTATACTTCTAAAGTATAAATCCTCTGTCTATCTCTTAAACTACATAAATTACTGGCACAATGAGTTTTATGTCGATCTATGCACTTTCCTGCCAGCAACTGGAAATTATTCTAATTATTTTCATTATTCTAATGTCGCATTAGTCCAAGATTATTGCCCAATCAATTTTAAGTTAACCCATGAAAAAAATCTTGTCAACCAATGTGATAGGGTGTGATAGGCCTACTTTGTGACTCCAATGATACAATTTGATAATTTCTCTGCAGTTCCACTTTAAACAAGATGCAAAATGCCTACTTTTCCACTAAAAAAAATTGCAAGGAGAGTAGGAGGATTGGAGCCTTGGTCATATCTATCTTTGTGAATCAGATAATAGATCGACAATTATGGCACAGTTTTGATTTGAAAAAGTGCAACATACTGAGTTCTCTCCAAAACCAGTAGCAGCAAGAAGTAGGAATACTGGAGGGGCTACTGGCTCACTTCACTTCTCAAAGCATAAAGATCCAAAGTGATCGTGCGAATCTTAGACAAACAAGGTTCAAACATGTCAACAGTTCTGCTAAAATTACTGTGCATAATAAGCTCCTTTAGATTTTAGTCTAGCTAAATCTATAGCATTTTCCTAGCTAGCAAAACGTAGACTTTGGATCAAAGATCCACACAAATCATCCTTTGTGGGCCCAGACAAGATATATTCACAGGTTTCCAAACTTTAACATGACATTCCTCAACCCCACCAAAGGCTCACAGTTTCTTTTCATACAAAAACCTCAGAAACTAGAACCTTTCCACTTTCTCACAATAAGCTGGTTTCAGAAGCACAGGAAAAATATGGACATAAAAAAGGTTCTGCTCCCAAACACAATTACATTGAAGGGACAACTACTATGAAACACATGGAACCATCACTTAGACTCTATGATCTTACAATGAGCAGGGTAAGTGAGGCAAACTAATTTTGCTTTATCATTATTTTACCCTGTAGTGTTTTTAAACTATGTATAACAATATCTTCCTGGCAAAAAGGTAGACTTGTTGCACTTTAATCAAACCTGAAGAAATCTACAATCATCTTTTATCCGTGGGCCCAAATGAGTCCTCCATCCTTGTGAAAACAACTATTTTTCAACAGAAAAGTGAACTTCTCTATCCAGTTTTACTTTGGCATCAAAGCAAACTTGAACAAGGGCTCTTTGTCAAGTTCAATATGACATGGATGAGAGGAGGATAGAAGTATCAACATACTTTCCGTGAACAAACCCAGCACTAAAACACAGGTTCACGTGGATACATGATATTGGGCTCATCCTTGGGGCCATATTCGCAAGGATTTGAGTTGAACTGATGATCAATTCCTGGATTTCTCTACACAGTTCTGCTCTTGTCTCAAGGCAAAGTAGAACTAAAGGTCTGCGTCAAGTTCAAACAGACGGATTAAAGAAGAATGACAGCAAAACACACCTTTATTGATCAAATCCAGCATGAAAACACAGATTCATGAAGATGCAAGATCTCCTTCTAGCCTTTGGCGTAGCTGCAGCATTTTTATTGGGGGCGAGGGGCAAGAGGGGGTGCTATTGAAGTAGGTGCTCAAGCAAAAGTGAAGAAAAGTAACTATTCAACAGACACGCTCCTTGGTGAATTTAAAAATATTAAGTAATACATTGTAAACAATAAACACACATTAAACAATCATACATAAAAGTGCTGGTGGTCGACTTTTACTAAAATTAATACAGACGACAGTAGCATAGCGTAAACAAGCTTTTGGGTGGGCAAAGGTGAACGTCATATATAGTCGGCTTTTTCAGCCAGATTGATCACTAATACTGGAATACGTATCCCCCCTCTACGTTCTCTAACCCCCACGCCCAGCACAGGATGCTCAATCACATAATTCAACCAAGCACTATTCTCATCACCCCAGGTATCGTGCTATTCATTTGCTCATAATTTTGAATGCATTTTGACTCTGTAAGTTTTATTTTGTTGTACTAAACTTATAGTATACGTGATTTATTGAAACGCTATTTATAGTTTCTTATTAAATTGATTTGATTGGGAGTTCACCAAATTGAATTAATAAATAGTATTGATATCACCAGGCAAAAGCTGAGACAAAAATCATAGCAGGCACAATAGCGTTGTTTAAGTAAAGATACAGGATAAGTCAAAGTATTACCACAGATTGTGAAACTTTATATTGTGACATATTCCCCACATTTAAATAGCAAACGTATTTTAAATTTGAAGGTATTCAAAAAATACAGTTAAAATTATTAACTTATCCATTTGGCATTGTTTGACAAAGGATATCCAGAAATCTGAGCAATTTTTGGCATCATTACGGCAGAAGCCTTAAATCAATTAAAAATTGCCAGAGATGCCAATTGGAAGGGGAAATTGACTCCTAGAGTTTGAAAATTACCTTCCTCTTTGTATCTTTATTTAAAATGAATAAATTCTATAAAAATTACACGAAAGTTCTTCTTGTGTAAGTCAGGGTATGGGAGGATAGAATTCTGGAGGGGGTTACACTGAATATCGTTTTTATGTCTATAATTCCATTCACAAGCAAAGTACGGTCTCCTTGTGATCTATATATATAAAAATAAGTTGTATGTGTGTTATGTCTGTCGAGTGACGTCATGTCATCATGTCGTCATGAAGTTAGTTGTCGTCATTTTTGTTATGACGATGACGTCATTAAAACTATGTAAGAAAATTGTTCAAAGACAAATTTTTAATTGTAAGAAGATCGTGGACGGAAAAATGTTTAATTGTAAAATGACTGAAGAACCTACAATGGCAATAGCCGAGGAAGCTGCTCAAAGAGTCTATGCCAAAAAACTTGCGGCTGATAGAGAAAGTAAGAAAAGAAAACGTGCCGAGGAATCACAAGAACAGCAAGAAAACAGGCTTGCGGCTAAAGAACACAAAACCGCGCAGTTAGATGAAAATCCACCTGGACAGCAAGAGTCAAAACATATCAAAACTGAAAATGATAGCGATGATGATTGGGTTTGGGATTTTGACTTGGATAAGGTCATCAATGCCTACCAGATTTTAGTTAAAAAAAACAAAGGTTCGGCGATATGTATTTCATAGTGACGCTGAAAAATAAAGAAGAAAAAGAAAACTGAAAAAAGAAAAAAGGTAAAAAACTAAAAAAAAATTAAAAAGAAAAAAACACTCAAAGAGAAATTACAGACCGGGACACAAATGACGACCGGGACAGAGGGAATATAAATGACGACCGGGACACTCAAAGAGAAATTACAGACTGGAATACCGGGACACAAATGACGACCGGGACACAGGGAATATAAATGACGACCAGGACACAAGTATTTAAGAAAATCGTTCAAAGACAAATTTTTAATTGTAAGAAGATCGTTGAAAGAGAAATTTCTAATTGTAAAATGACTGAAGAACCTACAATGGCAACAGCCGAGGAAGCTGCTCAAAACGAATGTATTCAAGCCGAAGTAGCTGAGTTGGTAAAGCGTTATGTTCCGGGTTCTGGGTCCGAGAGGTTCCAGGTTCGAACCTTGGCTTTAGCATTAATACAAAAGAAGAAAAAAACTAAAAAAGATAAAAACTACAAAAAAACTAAAAAGAAAATACTAAAAAAACTAAAAAAGCTAAAAAACTAAAAAAACTAAAAAAAAGGTAAAAACTACAAAAAAAACTAAAAACTAATAAAAAAACTGAAAAATAAAGGAGAAAAAGAAAACTAAAAACCGGGGCACAGGGAATATAAATGACGACCGGGACACTCAAAGAGAAATTACAGACTGGGAGAGTGGGACACAAATAACGACCGGGAGATATAAATGACGACTGGGTAACTCAAAGATAAATTACAGCCCGGGACACCGGGACACAAATGACGACCGGGACACCGGGACACAGGGAATATAAATGACGACCGGGACGCTAAAAGAGAAATTACAGACCGGGACACAGGGACACAAATGACGACCGGGATACTGGGAATATAAATGACGACCGGGACACAGGGACACAACTACAACGGGGATGCCGGGGGCACAGGGGGATATATAAATGACGACGGGGACTCAGGGAATGTTCGATTAGCAATCACCATCAACACAGCTCAAGGGCAATCATTAGAATAATGAGGTATAGATCTGAATACGGATTGTTTTTCCCATGGACAATTTTATGTTGCATGTTCAAGAGTAGGTAAACCTGACAATCTATTTATATGCACAGACAATGGGACATCGAAGAATGTTGTATATCCACAAGTTTTACGTAGTTAAAAACATATATATATATCTATAACGAAAAGAGAAATCTTTTATCTTTTATCTATATTCACAGGTGGGACACAGGGACACAACTACAATGGCGCGTAACTAATATGGCACGTAACGACTTAAGCGCGGGGGGCTTGGGGGGCAAAGCGCCCCCACCAACGCTAGTGCATGACAAAACTGATATCAATAGAAAAAGACAATAGATTGGTACCACTTTTACGTGCTCACAAAATTTTTCTTATTTGCAGATGTAGAGGGTGTATTCATTTCCAGTTTTGAAAGTTTTAAAACAAGAGAATTTAATATTAAACTGATAGATTTTAGGAAGTATAAGCACTTTAAATATCAGGGGAAAAATTAACCTGAGCAACTGTAGCGAAGCAGGAAGCATATAACTTCTTTCACTTTTGCCATTAACTAAGCTCACGTTTTTACTTGATGATAAGGTATCACAGGTAGTATACCCAGAAAAATATTAATGTGGAACATATTATGAAGTGTAATGGACTGTTATTTTTTTCGTTTTTCTTATGTTAAAAATGAGCATAGATTAATGAAAAAGTTATCTGCTCAAAATAAAAAGCAAAATTGACACTTAAAACAAGCAACAGTTTTAAAACTACTTCATACATTATATTTTTTTCCAAATTATTGTGGGGACACTGCCCCCCCCTCCCTAAACGATGCCACTGCATCCAGTCCTTCCCCTTGTGGGGCCGCTTGAACCCATATTCATAATGATGTGAGCTGGATGAAAGTCATCCATCTGTGTGAACCTGTGTTTTTGAAGTGAATTTTGCTTCCGTCCTCCCCTCATCAACCTATTGTTGATCTTGCTGAAGACCACTATCAAATTTACAATCAAGGGAACCTCGCGCAAAATAAGCCCTATATTATGAACACTTTATCATGAGGATAGAGCTCATCATATATGAGGATGAGAGGTGTATAATGTATACACCTCTCACACAATGTATAATGTCGTCCAATGTCTTGTATAATGTATACCAGGTATCACCTCTCATATATATGCCAGTTTTACATCATAGGCAGCACAGTAGCAGTGCCTAACTAAAGAGCAAAGTAGATGCCATGAATTCTTCATTTTTTTCTTTTTCCTATACTACTTTTTATGAAAGGAGTTGGTATGAAAACGTTATAGGGGACTCTACTGATCGATAATTGAGAGTTCTAGTGCCCTTTTCCAGAGCCGAGAGTGATTGAAGTGCTACCAGTTTCCGTCCTAACCCCTTCTTAGGTGTCCTTCTTTTCTTAATCCTTGCCAGAATTTTTAGATAGATATTTTTTTTAGAACAGTCGAAAGATCCAATAGGTAAACCTCCAGGGACGACCTGATCCCCCCTCCTGCTCCTTGCGGCAGGGGCTGTAAATTATGCAAATCGCATGTTGTTTACATGTAGGTTTTATTAAAAAGGTGAATGTAGGTTTTATTAAAAAGGAAAGGTGGCATGTTGAATCCTGGGACTCCAAAAAGGATAAGGGCATTATGGTGAAACTTGGAGGGAATGTTGAGCTAACTTATAATGCTGAATTTTGAAGGATATGATGAACTAAATCAAAAGACACTATATAGAACCAGGTTGTCAAAAGGACGTATCTAAAATATCTCAGAAATAGCTAGGGTGTCTAGTTGGAACTTGCCAGAGAATTCGAGGCGGAGGTTGAACTAAACCGAAAAAAACACTATGTTCATCCAGGTTGTCAGAAGGGTATATCAACAATATCACTAGAATGACTAAAAATGTTACAATGAAACTTTTAGGGGATGTTGAACTAAATAAAAGACACTGTATGTATCCGGGTGGTCAAAAGGGCATATCTGCAATATCTCCAGAACGGTTAGGGGTATCAATTTGACACTCCCAAGGAGTGATGATGGGGATGTACGACAAAAACAAAAGACACTATCTGCATCCAGGCACGGTAAGTTACCACTGGGTAACTCACCCAGCAATGGTAAGTTTTAGGTTAAACTTACTGGTAAGTTTCATAAGTTGTACGTTTAAGTTTTTGATGAACAAAAATGTCCTTTAATTGAAACAAATCCATACCTAAGAGAGCTGTCACTTCACTAAAATATACTGTAAAAACACTTTCATTCATCAGATTCAATGCATGAGTGATACCCCTTTGAGCTTATGCCGATATCGCTCTGTCAGACTACCTCTTTGTCATTTCTGACCGGGTAAAAAAGAGAATACGCGATGAGTCGGTCAGTCTGTATAAATAACACATTCATAGCAGATGTCAATTTAATTTGGTGAGTTTTCAACTTTGACTCGAGTTTTTTGACCGGCTATCTTTAACTATAGAACAAATAGTCAGTGAATTATATATCCGGCTATAATGCGGATTATTAATAAAAAAGGCCAATTAATAAAAAGTATTCCAGTCCAATCTCTTCTAATCTAGCATTGCGATGGTGACACAGCAGCAACTAGTGCCCAAACACAAATCTTTCCCGTCATCCCACTAGATCCTTAATTATTTCTGGATGAAGCGTCGTTATCAGGAGGTTTCCACAAATTCAAATTGAACGTTTTCTTTGTAATCTTGGTTTCAAATGGATACTTGTGCTGGCTTTCGCCAATGTTTTGATTTTTAAAATCTTATCTTACGATCTTAGCCATGTCTGCCTCGATGTTTTTAAGCTGTTTTCCGTGCTCTCTATCCGTCCATCACTGCATAAGCTTATCAAATACTTTTAATGATTTATTGCATTCTCTAGTATCGGGTAAAGAAAACGCACATTTTGTTTTTTGTTTTTTTGATTTGTTACCAGCTTTTATTCTGCTCGGTGCAAGGTAGCCTAGAAATGTTTTTTTACATAAGTTTTTCTTTTATAAAGGCTATGCAATTAAGGTATGAAAAAGGAGGGTTTGATATATAGGATTTTATGAATGTAAAATTATTGCAGCTTTTTCTTAAAGGTAAGAATACATGATGGGTAAAACCATGTGGTTTCAAATAAATTGCACAGTTTAGCGCATGGATTCGAGCCAGAAAAAAGTCTAGCAATGCGCAAAACGCTACGTTTTTCGAACGATTACCTATTCAACAAAAGGTTTTAATGTTTCTAGCAGTGCTTCCACTACATCCAAATTTTCGGGGATATCCCCAAAAATCTGTGTCTCCCCGAAAAAAATTGTTTCCCCCGAATCCTGGAAAATCACCCAATCACGGTGTCACCCGAAGTGACTATTCCTAGCAAATATTACTTAACATACCATAATTTTTCACCACTCTCTCGTTCGTTAATTTTCGTCTCCTATGCTACTTTGCATAAAAACAGACCAATACATTTTAATTATAGACGGTACTTTATATGTTCACAAAAGTATTATTTTCCTGAATTTAGATTAGATCATTTTGAAAGCAGTAGGCTATTCCGAATGCTATAAGATTCTTACATTTACATCATTCAGGGTCAAGACAATCTTGACAATATTAGCCAAGAATTATTCTTGAAGTAGTTTAACCGAACGTTCAGTTGGATTTCGGGTTTCGAAATTGAAAGAAGTATATTGAAAGAAGAATTATATTGGGTTTGAAATGAAAGGCGTAATATCTTAAACAGCAGTTTTGGGATCTTTTTACGGTTTTGCAAAGCTGTTCGTTGGGCGAAGGAAATTTTACGAAAATATATTCTGCTCAAATTCGGGATAGTCTAGTAAATTTGTTTACATATCTAGGATTACCTTTACAATTTCTAATGCTTAAACCATTATTAAGCCTGTGTGAAAGGTAATCCTGAGATAGAAAGAAAAGAATTACGAACCCCCTCTCAGAAGTGCAGCAATAATAAAATAGCTAGCATCTCAAGCTAGCGTTAGCATCACAGCTAGCGTAATGCTAAATTTTTAGGACAGTTTAAGCCCCTGCAAGCCGAAAACATTCCCATGTTTTTACCTAACCCATTCTCCTCCGACAATGCTTGAAAAGATGGGACTGGTGGTATACCTTCCTTCTGCAAAGGTTTGATGATGTTCGGTTTTCATTGAATTTAATTTAACTTTTCTGAATTCAATTGCATCCCTTCAAAAATAATCCTTGTAGGTAGCTTTCAACTTCTATGGGACGGGTACTATATGGGATTAATGGGATAGCACTTGAAAAAAATCTCTTATAGTTAAAAGAGTTGCAGTTGCAGAATCATCGAAACATACGTGAAAGCAATTTTAATTTTTTTTTAACAAGAATTTTCACTGGTGGTTTGAAGTCCTGAAAGCCGCAAATCTTCTCCTTTTGGCTTCCGTGATTTTAAAATTTTATTAACTTTAGCCTTTTGCAAAAAAATATTTATTAGCAACCAATCAGAAAATTCATTGCATCAGTCTTGGCGTAAGAACAATCCAATATTCATTGATTTGAATGTCGGATGTGGGTCATTGGGTCCACAGAGCTCACGGGCAGCTTCAGTTGGTAACTCGGTAATCTTAGTCAAGTAACAAAACGCAAGAAAAAATGGTTTTGTATAGGCTGTTTAAATTGAAAGTGCAAATATTAAATATTCTAAATAGTTAACACAAATAAAATTGGTGTCAGGTTTTCTTAAGATGTAACTACGCAATGGGCTTTTAACTCACAGATTCAAGCAAAATGAAAAAAAGCAACGTGTTTCTGCTAAATATCAAACAGTTCGTGGTAACGAACTGTAGTAAGGAGCGATCCGGCTCAATAGTAACCAAAACTCTAAAAAAATTAATTTTGATATCAATAGCTACATCAAAAGAATCGCATTTTAATGCTGATTTTAAATATATAAGTTTCATCAAGTTTAGTCTTACCCATCAAAAGTTACGAGCCTGATAAAATTTGCCTTATTTAGGAAAATAGGGGGGAAACACCCCCTAAAAGTTGTAGGATCTTAACGAAAATGACACCATCAGATTCAGCGTATCAGAGAACCATACTGTAGAAGTTTCAAGCTCCTATCTACAAAAATGTGGAATTTTGTATTTTTTGCCAGAAGACAAATCACGGGTGCGTGTTTTGTTTTGTTTGTTTTTTTGTTTTTTTTTCTTTTCCCCAGGGGTCATCGTATCGACCAAGTGGTTCTAGAATGTCGCAAGAGGGCTCATTCTAACGGAAATGAAAAGTTCTAGTGCCCGTTTTAAGTGACCAAAAAAATTGGAGGGCATCTAGGCCCCCTCCCACGCTCATTTTTTCCCAAAGTCAACAGATCAAAATTTTGAGATAGCCATTTTGTTCAGCATAGTCGAAAACCTTACTAACTATGTCTTTGGGGATGACTTACTCCCCCACAGTCCCTGGGGGAGGAGCTGCAAGTTACAAACTTCGACCAGTGTTTACATATAATAATGGTTATTGGGAAGTGTACAGACGTTTTCAGGGGGATTTTTTGGTTTTGGGGGTAGGGTTGAGGGTAGGGGGCTATGTGGGAGGATCTTTCCTTGAAGAAATATGTCATGGGGGAAGAAAAATTCAATGAAAAGGGCACAGGACGAATCTGGTCACGTTAGAAAAAAACGTCAAATTCAGAGCTTAATATACAATGCTGGGTGTTCGGAGCCTCTCTATTATGGAGTATAATTTGAAAATAACACAACTATACGAGCGATAAAACATATATACCACAACCATAACTCAACTAACGAAAGAACCGCTAAGAGATAACACAACTATAAAGCGAAAACAGGTGAAAACTAACGGGAAAATAAACGAACTAAGAGGTGGAAGGGGCCCAGAGAAAAAATATAATCCTTTTCCAATTTTGAGCCTAGCTTCCGCAAAGGAGTAATAATGTCAGAAGCCCCGAAATACCGAATTATTTTCTTTTTCCTATAAGACCGGGGTAAATGAAACAGAAACTTACAATTAGCGGAAATATAATATACACAATTCAGCCAGATCTTGTCTTTTTTTCAGGATAGGTGATACCAGATAGGAAAAGTATTGAATGGTCGCAAAAACTATTGTATAGCAATGCAAGCGCTTTTCGATAATAATGACCATGATTAGCTACTATTTTACCATAACCCGCTTTAAGTTTTCTTTAATATGCCGTACAATATTGATCCTAAAAGCTAGTAGATTCCAACAAATATGAATGCTTGACCGCCGCAAATCAGAGACACAATGGATGGAGAAGTTAGAACGCGGATTTCAAATGGGCATAGACTTTGCATTAAAGACTAGGTACACACATTTATCAATATTCAATGACAGACCAACAGTTTTGAAATGTTTTGAAATAGATGATACGGAATTCGAGAGGCTAGATCTAGAAGTATATCATCCGCATATGCAATACAAGAGACATTTACCAAATTACAAAAAGAAAGGGCATAATTTTGTATAACACACTGCGGATACAAATACTAAAAAGATACGGTGAAAGAACACCACCTTGACGCACTTCCAAGCGGGTTGGAATATTCCCATAACAATTAGAGTGAAACTTAACCGAATATGGGAATTACTAAACCAAAACTGAAGAACCTGAACGACAAAACGTTGACTCCTGAACTGACAAGGGAAAACATAACTTGAGAATGAGAAATACTGTCAAAAGGTTTAGACAGGTTCAGGGCACAAAAATCGACCTAGCGATTTTACTGTGTATTAGCTTTCTACTTTTTTCAAATGTTACCGCTAAATATCTGTAAAATTAGCACACGCCAATTTCCTTGAATTTTCTTTCGAATCCGATTTGCACTGAATCTCTATTCCACTTCCAGTTGCATGCCGACTCTGTATCAAACAGTTCGTGGTAACGAACTGTAGTAAGGAGCGACCCGGCTCAATAGTAAACAAAACTCTAAAAAACGGAATTTTGACGCTAAAAGATACATCAAAAGAATCGGCTTTTAATGTTGATTTTAAATATATAAGTTTCATCAAATTTAGTCTTTGTCATCAAAAGTTACGAGCCTGAGAAAATTTGCCTTATTTCGTTTAATAGGGGGAAACACCCCCTAAAAGTCACATAATCTTAACGAAAATCACACCATCGCATTCAGCGTATCAGAGAACCCTGTAGCGAAAATTTCAAGCTCCTATCTACAAAAATGTGGAATTTCATATTTTTGGCCAGAAGACAGATCACGGGTGCGTGTTTATTTGTTTTTTTTTGTTTTTTTTTTTGTTTTTTTTTTTTTTCCAGGGGTCATCGTATCGACCAAGTGGTCCTAGAATGTCGATAGATGGCTCATTCTAACGGAATTGAAAGTCAACGAATCAAAATTTTGACATAGCCATTTTGTTCCGCATAGTCGAAAACCATAATAACTATGTCTTTGGGGATGACTTACTCCCCCACAGTCCCTGAGGGAGGGGCTGCAAGTTACAGACTTTGATCAGTGTTTGCATACAGTAATAGTTATTGGTAAGTATATAAAAATTTTCAGTTTTTTTTTTGGCGGGGGGGGGGAGGGAAGGGGGCTATATGGGAGGATCTTTCCTTGGAGGAATATGTCATGGGGGAAGAGAAATTCAATGAAAAGGGCGCAGGATTTTCTAGCATTACTATAAAAAAACTATGAAAAAAAACATGAATTTTTTGTTTCATTTGAAAGTACGGAGTAGCATTAAAACTTAAAACGAACAGAGATTATTACGCATATGAGGTGTTTTTCTCCACCTAAATACCTCCCTCTTTATGCTAAAGTATTTTTAGTAATTTCAACTATTTATTCTACGGCCTTTCTGATTGAGGGGTAATTCTTAAAGAATTGGGAAAAAAGTTAAGAGTTATCAAACAGTTCGTGGTAACGAACTGTAGTAAGGAGCGACCCTGCTCAATAGTAACCATAACTCTAAAAACTGGAATTTTGATACCAATAGCTACATCAAAAGAATTCCATTTTAATGCTGATTTTAAATATATAAGTTTCATCAAGTTTAGTCTTAACCATCAAAAGTTACGAGCCTGAGAAAATTTGCATTATCTTAGAAAATAGGGGGAAACACCCCCTAAAAGTCATATAATCTTAACTGCCTTCTGGCAATTTTTCGCCAGAAGGCAGATCACGGATGCGTATTTATTTGTTTGTTTGTTTTTTTTCTTTTTCCCAGGGGTGATCGTATCGACCCAGTTGTCCTAGAATGTTGCGAGAGGGCTCATTCTAACGGAAATGAAAAGTTCTAGTGTCCTTTTCAAGTGACCAAAAAATTGGAGGGCACCTAGACCCCCTCCCACGCTAATTATTTTCCCAAAGTCAACGGATCAAAATTCCGAGATAGCCATTTTATTCAGCGTAGTCGAAAAACCTTATAACTGTGTCTTTGGGGACGACTTAATCCCCCACAGTCCCCGTGGGAGGGGCTACAAGTTACATACTTTGACCAGTGCTTACATGTAGTAATGGTTATTGGGAAGTGTGCAAGCGTTTTCAGTAGGAAATTTTGGTTGGGGGAGGGGTTGAGAATAGGGGTATAGGCTGGGGGAGCTTTACATCGAGGAATTTGTCATGGTGGAAAAAAATTTCCATGAAGGGAGCGCAGGATTTACTAGCATTATTTAAAAAAAAACAATGAAAAAAGAAATATGAAAAAGTTTTTTTCAGCTGGAAGTAAAGAGCAGCATTAAAACTTAAAACGAACAGAAATTATTACCCATATGAGGGTCTCACCTAATACCCCACTCTTTACGCTAAAGTATTTTTTGTAATTTCAACTATTTATTTTACGGCTTTTGGTGATTCAGGGGTCATTCTTAATGAACTGGGACAAAATTTAAGCTTTAGTGTAAAGAGCGAGGTACTGACGAGGGGGCGAACCCCCTCATATATGTAATAAAAACATGAGAATACAAAACTTCTTTACGTAAGCTAATTTACAAGTTACGTATATCTTTTACTAAAAAAAAGATTCGCAAAAAATTAAAAGTTCTAGTTGCCTTTATCTTAATTAACCAAAAAATCGGAGGGCAACTAGGCTTCCTCCCCCGCTCTTTTTTCTCAAAATCATTCGATCAAAATTATGAGAAAGCCATTTAGCAAAAAAAAAAAATAATAAATATACAAATTTCGTTTTAATTGTTCCTCTGCGGAGAGCCAAAATCAAAACATGCATTGATTGAAAAACGTTCAGAAATTAAATAAAAAAAACAAGTTTTTTTAACTGAAAGTAAGGAGCAAAATTAAAACTTAAAACGAACAGAAATTACTTCGTATATGAAAGGGGCTGCTTCCTCACCAACGCCCCGCTCTTTACGCTAAAAGAGAAAGAAAGAAAGAGTCAAACTTTAGCGTCAAGAGCGGGGCGTTGGTGAGGAAGCAGCCCCTTTCATATACGAAGTAATTTCTGTTCGTTTTAAGTTTTAATTTTGCTCCTTACTTTCAGTTAAAAAAAAATTGTTTTTTTTTTATTTAATTTCAAACTAAGTCAAGGTTTGAAGTTGTCAATTTTGAAGGATCCCAGGACCTACATGATTGTCAACGCAAAAATATGCGGAGTATTTGTACGATTTGTATGGCAAAAATTTTCGCGATTGCTTCTAATTTAGCTTCTATTTTTTACCATGAGTTCTGACCTTAGTCGGATGTGACATGGGGTATAAATTAAACTGCTTTCCATCCTTTCAGGCATTGTCATCTGTAGCCTAAAGAATGCACGAAAGCAAGACCCTGTCAACAAAGAGTGGCTATATAAAAAATCACTGTTATGGTAATTGTGCTAACAAAGCTTTCTGTAAGAATTTTGGTTGTTCATTAGTCAAAAATACTTGTCGCCAAAAGCAACACCTTACACTATGTGAAAAGGCACCAATTGACATCCGTGAATATTATAATGTACAGGAATCATCCATCCATAAGAAATGCGACGAAAAACTACATGAAGAAGGAGGCACGTGAAAAAGGCAATGGTGTAGAATCAGAAGATTGCAGCACTGATTCCAACAGTTCTGACAAAGGTGGCTCTAATCCAGTTCCAAAACTTGCAAACGCTTTGGCTGGAACATTATCGCCTCCCAGTACTTCTGTTCCGACTCACCTTGTTCTTTCAAGTTCCCTCCTTCTTCCTTATCTAGCCAAAGTGGCGCAGCAACCAAAACTTGAATGTATCCAAAAAGTGACCGCAGAACAACAGGAAGCCTGCAACAAAGCTTGGGCTTATGCATTTTATGCATGCAATATACCGTTTGCTGTGGTAAAAAATGAATATTTTGCAGAGGTAATATGAGCTACAAATCGAGCTATGAAGGAAATTTCGGATCACAAAGTGCGAATCAAGTACCTGGATGAATGCTTTGCTGTAAGCACGCTTGACATTAAAAAGGACATTCAAAACTGAAAAACAGCCAAAACTTTTGTTCTGAGGAGTGGACAAATATTAGACAGGAACCCACTGTTAACTATGTTCTTGTCACTGACAAAGCCCTCTTCCTTGAATCAGTAGAAACTGACAACAAGCAGCACACTGCACAGCTTGTAGCTGAATAACTGGAACAAGTTGCTAAAGTTTGGTGCCCTGCTATGACTGGAGACAGGAATGCAATGATAGGGATTGACGCCATTTGCCTTGATAATCCTATTGTAAATAATCTTGCTGCCTCACTACTGAAGAAAAATATCCCTGCTTTCAAACCATTAGATGCATCCCTCACATTTTGAATCTACTTGTTCAATGTACTATGAAAAGCTTAGACCAGTTTGTCAATAATATCTTTAATGTCATCACATTTGTCAGGTTTTATCACATGGCTTAAGTTGTCCTTAACAAAAAGCAGATTGCACTTCTTGGCAAAACTATTAGCCCAGAACTACCGATCAAAACTCGCTGGGGATCTATCTACCGATCTATGTGCTTCATGAAAGAGTTGTGGGAACCTTTACAGTCTATGTCAACCGATAGAAGGTATGATATAAATGAGGGTATTCAGGATATCAGAAAAGTGCTTTTCAATGGTGTGAAACATCCTATCTGAAATTCTTAAAGCCAATTTCACTTGGCTGCCACTTCTTTGAACGAAAGGAAGCTCTTGCTTCATGTGTAATCCCGTGCTTCAATTTGCCATAGCGGCATTTCTAGGGGATCGTATCGTTTTTGCCAGTCTCAAAGGCCAATGAAAGGAAAATCCACAAGTACCTAGAAAATAGGAAGATATTTGCATATGCTCCTGCCCTGGCTGCAGCTACTCTACTTGCTCAACTTTTTGGTGCAAACCCACTAACACAGGATGAGTTTAGGGATGCAGTAAGTTAAATCAATGAGCTTGCTAAATTTTCCTCCAATTTTCGGAAGGATGGTGATCCATTTAACAAAAGATCTGAGCCTGACTTTGTTGGGGTCTTGAACACAGAGCTCTGTAGCTACATCGACAAAAGTGGCCCATTTTTCAAATCATTGTACTTTGAGAATGCAAAAGCTGTCGAATCAGCAGCTTTTCAGTTGGCTGGTTTTTTTGTGAAGTTGGTAATTATGGGAGTTTTTATAAAAATCTCAACAAAGTGTGCTACTGTAGCCTCCTGCAACAAACTCTGGTCAGGACTGGACTAGTACAGTCAGGACTAGTACAGACCCACTGTAGGAACCACATCAACCATGATACAGTGAACAAAATTCTGATGATCTGTTAGTCAATAAATAGCAAAAAATGAGCATTGCTGTGCAGCTTCAAAAATGCCAGGAAATCGAGTGAAAGGCTGGAAGGGATGTTTATGCTACCATCATGTCTTTCTATCAACAGTTCACTGCTACGTGATAATGGAGATGGTCTGGTGGAAGATGACGTGCCAGACATATCATTTGAAGATGCACTAGATGAGGAGGAGGAGCAGCAGCTGTAGCATTTCTAGCTAATCTCTTATTATCTCTTACTAGCTGTTGGGGTGGCGCTTCGCGCCACCCCAACACCTAGTTGGTGGGGCGCTTCGCCCCCCCAAGCCCCCCGCGCGCGTAAGTCGTTACGCGCCATTGTAGTTGTGTCCCTGTGTCCCACCTGTGAATATAGATATATATATATATAAATATATATATATATATATATATATATATATATATATATATATATAGATATATATATATATATATAATATATATATATATATATATATATATATATATATATATATATATATATATATATATTTAACTACGTAAAACTTGCGAATATACAACATTCTTTGCTGTCCCATTGTCTGTCCATATAAATAGATTGTCTAGTTTACCAACTCTTGAACATGCAACATAATAATTGTCCATGGGAAAACAATCCGTATTCAGATCTATACCGCATTTTTCTAACGATTGCCATTGAGCTTTGTTGATGGTGATTGCTAATCGAACATTCTCTGTGTCCCCGTCGTCATTTATATATCCCCCTGTGTCCCCGGCGTCCCCGTTGTAGTTGTGTCCCTGTGTCCTGGTCGTCATTTATATTCCCTGTGTCCCAGTCGTCATTTGTGTCCCGGTATCCCAGTCTGTAATTTCTCTTTGAGTGTCCTGGTCGTCATTTATATTCCCTCTGTCCCGGTCGTCATTTGTGTCCCGGTGTCCCGGTCTGTAATTTCTCTTTGAGTGTCCCGGTTGTCATTTATATTCTCTGTGTCCCGGTCGCCATTTGTATCCCGGTGTCCCGGTCTGTAGTGTCATCTTATAATGACGTCATATACAAAGCCTTATATACTTATAATGTCGTCAAATGCAAACCCACAAACAAACAAACATGTATATATACAACTTATTTTTATATATATAGATACAGTTTCTTTTTTAGTTTTTTTTTCTTTTTTAGCTTTTTCTTTTCTTAGCTTTTTTCTTTTTTAGTTTATCTTTTTTTTAGTCTCTTCTTTTTATTGATTTGTTTTCTTCAATTTGTCAAAGTTCATTCTAACATTGACACTTTGAAAAATCTTTACGTGCCAAGCATGCTAAAGCTCCAACAATTTATAATAAACCTCAATTTTTGGGTATCTGTTTTAAGGTTTTCGAATTACTTTAATCTATTGTCAAAATATATTGAAATATTTGTGCAAGTCCCAGTTTTTTTTGTTTTTTCTTTTTTTTAGTTTTTAGCTTTTTTCAGTTTTTCTTTCTTTTTAGTTTTTTACCTTTTTTTTATTTTTTTACGTTTATTCTTTTTAGGTTTTTTTTTTAATTTTTATTTTTTAGTTTTTTTCTTTTTAGTTTTTTATTAGTTTTTTACCTTTTTTCTTTTTTCAGTTTTCTTTTTCTTCTTTATTTTTCAGCATCACTATGAAATACATATCGCCGAACCTTTGTTTTTTTAACTAAAATCTGGTAGGCATTGATGACCTTATCCAAGTCAAAATCCCAAACCCAATCATCATCGCTATCATTTTCAGTTTTGATACGTTTTGACTCTCGCTATCCAGGTGAATTTTCATCTAACTGCGCGGTTTTGCGTTCTTTAGCCGCAAGCCTTTTGGCATTAGCCCTTTGAGCAAATTCCTCGGCTGTTTCTTCTGCCATTTCGGTTGTTTCTTCTGTCATTTTAATATCTATACTAAAAATTCCTCTTAACATGCCAAGCTTGCTAAAGCTCAACAATTTATAATAAACCCCAAAATTTTAAGTATCTGTTTTAAGGTTTTCGAATTACTTTAATCTATTGTCAAAATATTTATGCAATTTCCAGTTTTTACATTTTAGTTTGTTTTCTTTTTCTTCTTTATTTTTCAGACGTCATATGCAAACCCTCAACACAAAAATACATACAACTTATTTTTATATATATAGAAGATATAATCTGGCATAACAGACAAAGTTTAACAGACATAACACACAGACAACTTATTTTTATCTGAAGATCTGAAGTCTAGACTGCAATTTTTTATAATTTTTTACCTTATGTAAACGAATTACGAAAATAACAAATAAAATGATACAAAAGCAATATTTTTTATTATCAATATGTAAGAGAAGAGAGAATATCTTCTTTTGAATTCATGAATATTTGAAACTTACCACTTACACAGTAACTTACCTATGTTACCAGTAGCTTAATTTATTCAATAAGAGTAAATTTCGAAACTTACCAGTAAATCTTGCACACTAATGTTGTACTAAATCAAAAGATAATTTTTATGTCCAGGATGTCAAAACAATATATCTGGAACTTCTAAAGAACAGCTATGGGCATCAATTTGAAACTGCAAGAGAATATTGAGGTTATCAATATTATTGAAAATATTAAAAGACACAAAGTGAATCCAGGGTGTCAAAAAAGTGTACCTGCAATACCTCGGGAATAGCTAAGGGTACTACGTTTAAACTTACAAGTAATGTTTTTGGGGGAGAGGAGGACGAGGTGTTGAACTTGATTAAAAGACACTATGTGTATACAGAATGTGAAATGGGTGCATTTGCAATAAACCAGAAATGGCTAAGAGTATTTAGTTGAAACTTCCAGGGAATGTTCAGAGGGATGTTGAGTAAAACTAAAACTCTCTTTGTGTATCAAAGTTGTCAAAGGCACTTATCTGCAAAATCTCAAGAACAGCTAAAGGTATGAAGTTGAAACACTGAAGAAATATGGGGGGAGGTGGGTCAAACTAAATCAAACGACACTGTATGGGTTCAGGCAGTCAAAAGAGCATATCTGCAATATTTCATGAATGGCTGAGGAGATTAAGTTGAAACTTCCAGGAAATGTTGATCAAGATGTTGAACAATATAAAAAGAACTCTGTCAAAATGACATGTATGCAAAATCTAAAGAACAGCTGGAACTTTTAGGAGAGGTTGAGATGTTGAACAAAACCAAAAGAAAATATGAGCATCCCGGTCATCATAAAGGCATATATGCAACATCTCACAACACAAATAAAAAAGGAGCACAAGACAGGAAAACAAGTAAAAAAAATGAAGACAAGAAAGGATTTTACAATATTCTACCTATGTTCCTAATATAGGAAGAATATATGTTGTAGAATATCCTATAGAATTTGTTTGTCTATTTTACTTCTTTAAATTTTCTTTTCATGTTTTTTGGGGCTGGGAGTTGAGTTAGCATAATAGGGTAAGGTTAAGATTAAGAAATTAATCTGATTGCTTGTTTAAAATAAGTACTTCTGTCTATCCTAACTTTTCTTGGTTTTGACTCTATTTTATTAAAACTAAAAAAACCTTAAAGGTGGTTCAGAGAGTAAAAACTTCTGATAAATACCTAGTGGATCCTTTCAATAGCAAGGGGTGAATATCATGTATTATAGATGTCAGTAACAGATCAAGTCCATAGGAAGTAACTAATCATACTTATTAATCCAGTTTGTATCTCTATGCAATTTCATCATACAGCAACCCTTCTACAGTTGCCACTAATATCATATTTTCAATTTTTTTTTTAGCTTTAAAGTTAGTCTAAGATAAAATTAGATGAAACAAAAATACGAAATAAATGCTACACTATAGTGATATTCTAAACCCTATATTCTGCCTATATTTTGGAATATAGGTAGAATATTCCATAATTGGTTCTGGAACTGCAATTGAGATGTCTTCATGGCCAGTAATGTCTAGCTGATTGATGTAAAAACAGAAAATTTTAAAATAAGAATCAATACAATCACATTTTCTTTAAACATTTGTTGCCCTTAGGAAATTCTCCAGGGTCTTGAATAGGTTAAATTTTGTAATCAGCTTTGTCTAAATGTCAAATATTCTCTCAAAGTCTCAGCTAGCCCCCTCAAGCTATTAATTTATACCCATAGCCATACTGGAGGTATTTCAGATACATCTTTTGACAACTTGGGTTCTAATAGTGTGTTTTGATTTAATTTAACATTCCTGTCAAGATTCCCTTAAAGTTTCAGCTTAACACCCTTTGCTGTTCCTGAGATTTTTCAGACATGACATGTGACAACATGAATGCATACAGTGACTTTTGGTTTGGTTCCACATCCCCTTCAACTTTCTCAGAAAGTTTAAACATAATGCCCATAGCCATTCCTGATATATAACAGACACATTTTTTAACAACCTGAATACAGAAAGTGTTTTTTTATTTAGTTCAATATCCTTTCAAATAGTCCTGAAGGTTTCAACTTAATGCCTGTAGCTATTCATGAAATATTCCAGTTATGTCCTTTTGATATGGTTTTAGGCTGATTTCCCTCCCAGAAAATTCTCCCCTCAAACAAAAGCAACTTAGAAAAAATTGAAGAATTTTTTTGGAAAAAAAAAGATAGCTACAGGCATTAAGTTGAAACCTTCAGGGACTATTTGAAAGGATGTTAAACTAAATCAAAAAACGCTGTCTATATTCAGGTTGTTAGAAATATTTGTCTGCTATATCTCAGGAATGGCTATGGGCATTATGTTTAAACTTTCTGAGAAAGTTGAAGGGGATGTGGAACCAAACCAAAAGTCACTGTATGCATTCATGTTGTCACATGTCATGTCTGAAAAATCTCAGGAACAGCAAAGGGTGTTAAGCTGAAACTTTAAGGGAATCTTGACAGGAATGTTAAATTAAATCAAAACACACTATTAGAACCCAAGTTGTCAAAAGATGTATCTGAAATACCTCCAGTATGGCTATGGGTATAAATTAATATCTTGAGGGGGCTAGCTGAGACTTTGAGGGAGTATTTGACAGGGAGACGAAGCTGATTACAAAATTTAACCTATTCAAGACCCTGGAGAATTTCCCAAGGGTAAAAAATGTTTAAAGAAAATGTGATTGTATTGATTCTTATTTTAAAATTTTCTGTTTTTACATCAATCAGCCAGACATTACTGGCCATGAAGACATCTCAATTACAGTTCCAGAACCAAGAGACAACAGAGACCAATCTGGATGCATTGATTCTTGGCATCCTTTTTTTTATTTTATAGACAGGTCAGAGCTCTTTTTAATAAATGGGGCAAAAATGTAATTATTTTACAAAAAAAAAAGTGCCATAAGAAATTTATTATGAAATCATTAATCAATATTCTTCTATATTAAGGTTGTGACATGATGAGAGTTAGTATGGGCTCAGCCCTACAGACGGCCAAAGTTATAAAAAATCCTACTCTATTTATTTGAACAATATTCCCTCTACCCATCTATCCAAAGTTCTATTGTTCAACTACAATTAAATCTGGTGTAAAATTTTGTCTTAAATATAAATAGAAATCTTTAATCTTAATACTTGAGCAATAGGGTAAAAACAATTAAAAACTTTGCAAACCTTCTTGTTATTAGTCAATTAAAAAAAATAATGTCAATTAAAACAAAAAAAGACTAGTTTTAAAACTTTTCCCAAAAAAGAAGTTTTTCAAGAAAAGAAAAGAGCTAAATTTGTCCACAGATGATCAGAAATTATGTCAAACCACAATTCACACTTAAAGCAAGCAGGAACCATCCTTATTAAATGAATGAAACCCAAAACAAGCAGAAGTTACAATGAATAATCAAGTCAAACTTTGAATGAGCAGAAATTATCGCAAGCAGGACTAGGTATAATGTCCCATAAACCTCATAAAGGCAATGTCATTATTTGTGCTTCCCTGAAAACAAAATATATTTTAGAAACTTTTTTTCTTTTAAAATTCTAGCAAATCAAAACCACTAAGAACTCCAAGAATAAACATCAATATATATTGATTATTCTGCCTAGTTTCATAAGTTGTTTTGGTAATCCTGATTAATATGATGATTTTCTGGGGGTACAGTAGAGTTAAAGCATTTCTAAAGGTACCACTGTAAAGCAAAAACAGTAGCACCCAGGCCTATTAAGTTTTAATTTTATCCTCTTTGTAATGTTTATAGCTATGTTTGTGATAATTCACCCTCTCCCCCTAATGGTCCCAGATATAACCCTGGGTAATATACAAACTAAAATTTAGGGGATGAAATTCTTACTTTATAATATTCAATAAGTTTCAACTAACCACAAAAACATTTTTCTTTCAGATTTCATTCACATTTCAAAATTATTTTTTGATACTATAATTTTTTTCTTATATGAAGCCAAATTACATTATTTGATGAAGAATTGCCAACACATATCTAGACATTTCAGGAACACATTTTTTTTTTTATTTTTTTTTTTTTGGTCAGTAAATCTTTTTTACATTTTCATTATTATTTATTGAAAACCCATCTTCACAGAAAAAGAAAATGATGGAACAATAAAAAACAAGCAAAATAGCACTATACAAGTCTCCAGAAAGAGTGTTCTAGGCATCTTTTGGAATCATTTGGTTGTGTTTCTCTATAAGTTTAGCAATGGCTAAAGTAGGACTTTTTATATGAAGACCATTGATAAGCTATGAACTGCATGTCCAAATTGGATATGGTATCTCAGTAGGCTATGTATTTTGTAAAACGAAAGAAAGTAGAGTGATTTTCACCTACTATATCACCATTTGCAAGAATCTTCCAGAAGGGTGCAATGTAGGGGATGTAGGGGAGAGCAAAGGGTTGTAGAGTGTTGCTAGATAACAGTAATTAAAACTGTGTAAAAAAGGAAAATAATCAAAAATGGGGTTTTTATGGCCAAACAAGAATACTGAATAAATAAACAAAGTGAACATTTTTAGAGGACAGCTGCCTCTCTTCTTCAGTACAAAACAAAATATATTCAAGGAAAGTTTTCCTTTTTTTACATTATGGGAAGCCAATGTGGTTTAAGAAATTATCTTCAATTGAAACAAAGCTTATCAGAGACTACGGGAGCATGTGAAACTGATGTTAAATTAGATGTCTTCTAGGATGTAACAAGTGCTGCATATTTGAATATGAAATGGGAATACCAAGATACACAATTTAGTTGGACAGGCACATCTTTAAGTTTACAAGTAGGCTACAATTTCATCAGGAATTGGGCCTTGCCAGTTAAAAAGCACAAATTAATGTAGGGCCTAGTCTTGGACACACATTTAAAGCTTTGGCCTAGTCTTGAAAAATGTAGTCTGATCTTTTGACACAGGGATTTAAAATCAGAACAAAGTATCAAAATTACACACACAAGCATGGACAAATTCAACTTACTACAATTATTGTGGAGCTGAAAATTGTGAGCCTCTTTAGAAATTCCTGCCAATTTGTTTTCCAAATAACATTTTACTTAAAATTGAGTTTTTGGATATTCCGCCAAATTGCTTGGCTTTTTCTAGTGTCCAATGTTAACAGTTTGCTGGTATGAAACGGAATTATTTTGTTAGCTGACAAATCGCAGAAATGCAATAATTTGATGGGATGGGTGGGTAAGCAAAATGTATGTGAGTATAAAAAAGGCCCTTAAGGTAGAAACAAATTTATGTTTATGATCAAGTGAGAATAGCCGGAAACATTTTTTCTCCCAATCTATATATATAAAAATAAGTTGTCTGTGGATGGATGGATGTGTCAGGTGACGTCACCTGAAAAAACTGGATTAGGTGACGTCAAAACTGAAAAAACTAAAAAAAGGCAAAAACTACAAAAAAAACTAAAAACTAATAAAAAAAATAAAAAAGCTAAAAAACTAAAAAAACTATAAAGGTAAAAACCAATAAAAAACTAAAAAAAAAACTGAAAAAACTAAAAAAAGGCAAAAACTACAAAAAAAAAACTAAAAACTGATAAAAAAAGTAAAAAGCTAAAAAACTAAAAAAACTAAAAAAACTAAAAAAAGGTAAAAAACTAAAAAAAATAAAAAATAAAAAAAAACTAAAAAAAAGGAAAAAACTGAAAAATAAGCTAAAATAAAGGTAAAAACCAATAAAAAACTAAAAAAAAAGGAAAAAACTAATAAATGACGACACTCAAAGAGAAAGCGACCAGGACAAAAGGAATGTTCGATTAGCAATCAACAAAGCACCGGGACACAGGGAGTATAAATGACGACCAGGACATAAGTAAAAAAAAAAAAACTATCTATATATATAAAAATAAGTTGTCAAACTAAAAAAAGGCAAAAACTACAAAAAAAACTAAAAACTAATAAAAAAGCTAAAAAACTAAAAAAACTAAAAAAAAGGCAAAAACTACAAAAAAACTAATAAAAAAATAAAAAAGCTAAAAAACTAAAAAAACTAAAAAAACTAAAAAAAGGTAAAAAACTAAAAAAACTAAAAACTAAAAAAAAACTAAAAAAAAGGAAAAAACTGAAAAATAAGCTAAAATAAAGGTAAAAACCAATAAAAAACTAAAAAAAAAACTGAAAAAACTAAAAAAGGCAAAAACTACAAAAAAACTAAAAACTAATAAAAAAAAGTAAAAAAGCTAAAAAACTAAAAAAAACTAAAAAAACAAAAAAACTAAAAAAAAGGTAAAAAACTAAAAAAAATAAAAAATAAAAAAAAAACTAAAAAAAAAGGAAAAAACTGAAAAATAAGCTAACATAAAGGTAAAAACCAATAAAAACTAAAAAGAAAAAAAGGAAAAAACTAAAAAAAATTTTCATCTAAAAAACTAAAAAAAACTAAAAAAGGTAAAAACTAAAAGAACTAAAAAAGAAAAAAATAAATGACGACACTCAAAGAGAAAGCGACCAGGACAAAAGGAATGTTCGATTAGCAATCAACAAAGCACCGGGACATAGGGAGTATAAATGACGACCAGGACATAAGTAAAAAAAAAAATTAACAAAACTAAAAAGAAGGTAAAAACTACAAAAAAACTAAAAAGAAAAAAAAAACTAAAAACTAATAAAAAAACTAAAAAATCTAAAAATCTAAATAAACTAAAAAAGAAAAAAAAAGGAAAAAAATAAAGGAGAAAAACAAAACTAAAAAACGAATGTATATACAGACCGGTACACCGGGATACAAATGACGACCGGGACACAGGGAATATAAATGACGACCGGGACACAGGGACACAACTACAACGGGGACACCGGGGGAAACAGGGGGATATAAATGACGACCGGGACAAAAAAACTAAAAAGAAAAAAAAACTAAAAACTAATAAAAAAACTAAAAAATCTAAAAATCTAAATAAGCTAAAAAAGAAAAAAAAAGGAAAAAAATAAAGGAGAAAAACAAAACTAAAAAACGAATGTATATACAGACCGGGACACCGGGATACAAATGACGACCGGGACACAGGGAATATAAATGACGACCGGGACACAGGGACACAACTACAACGGGGACACCGGAGGAAACAGGGGGATGTAAATGACGACCGGGACACCGGGACAGGGAATGGTCGATTAGCAATCACCATCAACAAAGCTCAAGGGCAATCATTAGAATCATGAGGTATAGATCTGAATACAGATTGTTTTCCCATGGACCATTATATGTTGCATGTTCAAGAGTCGGTAAACCTGACAATCTATTTATATGCAAAGACAATGGGACAGCAAAGAATGTTGTATATTCGCAAGTTTTACGTAGTTAAAACCATATATATATATATCTATCTATATTCACAGGTGGGACATAGGGACACAACTACAATGGCGCGTAACTATTATGGCGCGTGACGACTTACGCGCGCGGGGGGGCTTGGGGGGGGCGCGAAGCGCCCCCACCAACTAGGTGTTGGGGTGGCGCGAAGCGCCACCCCAACAGCTAGTTGTTGGATAAAGTTTTATCTCCAAATTTTCAAAAAGTTTTCTCAGAAAATACTAGCAATCCTAAAGTCTCTATTAACATCATAAGCTGAGAGACTTCTATCCTGCTTTGCTAAATTACTTGGTTTTTGATTAATATTCTTTATAATTTACCAGCAATTTTGTCCCACAGTAACTCGATTTATTATAAACCCATTCCGTTGCCTGGGGAAACTCTCAATCAGCATAAAAATACAATTCCTTTGATGTAACTATTAGTGTCAAAATTTCGTTTTTTTAAGAATTTCGCTTACTATTAAGCCGGGTAATTCCTTACTACAGCTCGTTACCACGAACTGTTTGAAAACTTACAAGTCTTAAAATTTGCATTATTTTCGAAAAAAGAAGGATACACCCCCTAAAAGTCATAGAATCTTATGGTGTGATTGAAAATCACACCATCAGATTCAGCACATTAGAGAACCCTGAAGTAGAGGTTTCAAGCCCTTATCTTCAAATACTTTAAATTTTTTGCCAGAAGAAAGGTCACGAATGTGTATTTATTTGTTTTTTTCCAAAGGGTGATCGCATTGATCCACTGGTCCTAGAATATTGCAGGAGGGCTCATTCGAACGGATATTAAGAGTTCTGGTGCCCTTTAGAAGTGACCAACAAATTGGAGGACAACTAGGCCCCCTTCCACTCTCACTTTTTCCCAAAGTCACCCGATCGAAATTTGGATAGCCATTTTGTTCAGCATAGTCGGAAAATCTAAATAACTATGTCTTTGAGGATGATTTAATCCCCCATAGGCCTCGGAGGAAGGGCTGCAAGCTGTGGACTTTTCCCATTGTTTACAAATAGTACTAGTTACTGAGAATTATACAGGTGTTTCCAGGGGGATTTTTTCTGGTGGGAAAGGGTGGTCAGGAGGGGGGGTATTATGTTGGAGGCTCTTTCCATGGATGAACTTTTCATGGGGGACGGGAATTTTCCATGAAGAGGGCGCCAAATTTCTCAGCATTTTTAAAAAAAATAATCAGAAATTCAATTAAAAATAGTATTTTTCGACTAAAAGTAAGAGGAACATTAAAACTTAAAACAAACAGAAATTATTACGTATATGAGGAGGCTCACCCCCTCGCCAATACCTCGCTCTTTACGCTTGAGCTTTTTTAGTACTTTAAAAAGAACTAATTATTTAAATTAAACGGCCTTTGTGATTCAGGGGTCATTCTGAAAGAAATGGAATGAGATTTGAACTATAGCGAAAGAGTAAAGTGTTGGCGAGGGGACAAACTCTATCATATACGTTATGATTTCTTTTCGTTTTAAGTTTTAATGCTACTCCTTAGTTTCAGTTGATAAAACCTGTATTTTTAAATTTCATTTTCAAAAAAGAATGAGCCATTTCGCCATTTACGCCTCTGCGTCAGATTCTTCACTACTGGAGGCTTGTGCCTTTGCCTTGTTGCCTTGTTCTCCATGCGAGTGAACAAATAAACGTGAATCGACCTGGTGAATTAATAGAGGAGCGCTAAATTCTATTCTAGCTCCTCCGAATTATTAATATAATTTAAAAGTTCCGTAAATGGCCACTGTCTCTTTGCAAAGTTTACCTCTTTGAAATAATGTTTTTACTTACAAGCTTATCCAATAATGATGCAGATTTCTGCGGCTCTGGAAAATATCCTGGTTTTATTCTTTTACGGTCTACTATCTCATAAGCCTTAAAACACAAGTGAGATTATTTGAGAGTGTTTTTACTCTTCGTCCCCTCGAGATTGGTTTTCTGCACGTATAATAAATCTCCCACTTGGTGCTTTGTTGTATTTTTGTTCTGCCTTTGCGAATTTACACCTTTGATTATCTTGCTTCATCTCCTTTTTGAAACTCATTATTTTTTCAAATTCTATTGAATCTATGAAAATTCTTGGGTCTTTTCAATTCTGTAAAAAGAGCAAGGTTTACTTAAGGGTATTTGAACTTGCAGTATTTATGGTAAATATACCATACTATGTATGGTCATACGTGTTATTTGGTTCTTGTTTTGCATGGAGACCTAGCACAAACGCAAGTTCTCCAAATTATTTTTTTCATTTTTTCCCTTGGGAACTGTGTGTATTTACCATAAATACTGCAAGTTCACATACCCTTAAGGACACTCTGTTCTTTTTACAGAACTTAAGTGACCTGAGAAAATTTGCCGTATTTTAGAAAATAGGGAAAAACACCTATTTAGCGAGGATATACAGACACATACAGACACACACACACACACACACACACACACACACACACACACACACACACACACACACACACACACACACACACACACACACACACACACACACACACACACACACACACACCACACACACACACACACACACACACACACACACACACACACACACACACACACACACACACACACACGCACACACACACACACACACACACACACACACATACACACACACACACACACACATTACGGAAAGGTGAAGTTGTAGAGGACGCATGGGCAGATGGTTCTTTTTCTTATAATATCAGACCTAATTTGTCTTAGAAGCTGCTAGTCTTTGATCTTCTATGGAAAACAATAGATAATAGTCATACGGTTTGAAGAAAATTCGTTTTTAGATTCCTATAGTTTTTCGCCTAATCTTTAACCCAATTGATTCAAGTAAAGAAAATTGACGATTTTAATAGTTTCTCTCCTTAAACAGTGCTTTCCGAATGATGAAATTTACAATTTACTAACATGTTAGGAAATATGCCCGTATGAATGCTACAACTCCCCTCGAGGTCACGAGAGGAGACATCGCCAGCCATTAAAGCGTTTTATAATTCACTTCGTTATTATTCTAAATTGTTATTGTTGTTATTCTTGAACATAGTACTAAGACTGGTAGGGAAATAATTATTTATACATTAGACAACTAAAGTTCATAGTTAGTTGTATCTATAGCAGTTAAAGGAACTTAGCAGTCTAACATAAAAAGGAGTAGAAGAAGAATCTAAATCAATTTTGGAAAATACTAGCACACCTACCGCTAATGCTGGTAGTCGTAGTAGTAGAAACAATGATTTGGTGAAACAAGTGGTGGTGGCGGCAAGGCAAAAGCGAAGTCGTATTGATATCAAGTCATCACCATCCCCAACCCGCTAGTATGCAAAAGGGTATTGGACATTATACTACGTGTTTGCGTCCAAAATTGTCGAAGTTTTGAAACGTGTTTATAAAAATATTGGCGAACCGGGATGTCTAAGTTCCCCAACCGCACTTTCTAAAGTCACTGGACTTCAAAAAGCTTTAGCGGGAGAGTATCTACAAATTAGCAAGTCACACCCTACATCTAAATTATAGGGCTCGTGGTAATCATTATCAATAAACTAAACCCTTTTCCCCAGTGTATATAATGCAAGCAGATCTTTTAACATTAGATGATGTTCAAAAGTGTCACAATACACCCTGCAAATATATTATACTTGCAATCAGTGTCTTTAGTCACTATGCATATACTATTCCATTTCGGAAAAAGAGAGGTGTGAAGTTGCTAAAGCTACAGAAATTTTTCTTAAGCAAGATTGTTGAAGAAAAATACAAATAGATCGAGGTAGTGATTTTGTTAATCCACATGTAGAGAAGGTTTTGTTGAAGCATAGTACAATGCTCCGTCATAGTCATAGTCGTATAAATGTTGCATTGACAGAACGGTTGATAAGAACTATACAACTTTTAACTTCAAGATATTTTACATTGAAAAATACTCTTGCTTTTATTAAAGATTTATATAAAACCAGGTAAATTTATAATCAACGCCCCATCTATCTCTGTTCACCGTTGACCCTCAGGAAGTTCACCGAGGAGGTCATTACACACTTGACACTTTTCTTAAACAATATTCCAGTGAAAAGGTTGTAAAGAAAAAATTCAATTCTGGTGACATTGTTCAAATTAAAAGAACAAATAAAATTTGTGAAAAAGAGAATTACTTATCATCCACTGAACTTTTCAGGTGTCAACAATCCAAGACACTAAACCCACAACATATCGACTACGAGACACAAAGGATGAAGAGATTCTTGATGGTTTTTATGACTATAAGCTCCAAAAAGTCAATAATAATAGTGAAATCTATTAAATTGGAAAGATATTGAAGAATCGTAAACATAAGGGCAATAGACGGTGGCTCGTTCGTTGGCTAGGATATAACTCTGATTTTGATTCTTGGGTAGCAGTTGAAGATAAAAACAACACCAAATGATTTCTCTTTGACGTTCATGTTCTATGACTCTGACCCACTCTACAATGACTTGAACAAAAAAAATATCTTTGGACAAAACTCTCTCCTATCATCAAATTCGATGGCGAGTATGAAGTTACTCTTGTCGATTGTATTCTCAAAAAAACATATGGTATCCTGAGAAAAGATTGTATATATCACATAAAAGTTAGACCACATGATTGGCCACTTGTTAGCGAACATTGGATAGAAACAATGGACTCGGATGAATACGACCTCATCACATTACCATACAAGGAATTTGGTAATATGAACTATTTGTGTTGTGATATCACTAGAAAAATCTTCGCTCGTAAAATTGTGCTTTTAAATTTAGCTATTCAGTGGAACAGGACAAGATCTACATTAGTTCGCCCATTGACAATCAAATGGTTATTCTCAACGACAAACTGAGAGATGTTCTTAGTTTTAAACAGAATATAATCAATGGTAAAAGAGCTGGAAGAACTCATGGTATGGATCATGTCATTTTCGCTGACTATCCACCTGGTTTCTCCTCAGACAGTTTTATATTTCTAAACGCTTTATTCGTTGAAACATCAAGAGTTAGTAATAGCAACTTTCCCTCCTATGTGTTGGTGAACAAAAAAAAAGTCAAAATCATATTCATTATTACAATATAAAGCAACTTCATTATAGCCCTGTAAACACTTCCTCATTGGAACTCTATCAGTTATCATTAATAACTGCATTAGGTGATCCTTTGGCAATAACGAAATATTTGGCCGTGACTACATGTCATTTTCGACCCGTTCAATGGCAGGATGTCTAATAGAAAAATGGCATTTGTTTGTCCTGATATTTATTGCTATGTTGCTACTCTTGGTCCCAGACAAAATGGCCATGGAATGGACTATTAAAATGGTTCTTCTTCAATGTCGGGCTAAGGTCTTGGGATTTAGTTTGCTAAGCTGTTTCGCTCTGCACTACCATTGGCTAAAAAATGTATTGTACCGGCTGCGCAGATTTAGCATCCTCTATGCTACACGACGGCTCCGGTAAGGGTTTTGAAAAAATGCGGAAATCTCAGGTCTGGTGCACGGTCCCTTGGCGAGTGATTGAAATCTCAACAAAATGACAAAGGTTGAAAAAGGTTGAGAAGCACTGCATCGCTCACCAGCCTCTTCTCAGGTCAGAAACGAAAGACATCCCTCTTGTCAAAGAAGAAGAAACCAATGAAGAAACTTGTTAGATCAAAAAAGGATTGCTGCTCCTTGACTGAAATGGCATAGCTACCACACAAGGACTCCAATCCATCCATCACTTCATATTTAAATCTATTCATTGCAGAAAATGTTGATGTTAGTGTGAAAAACGGCTACTATAAACAATGCTACCCACAACAACCGATCTCTGAAAACATTAATTTTCAAATTTGTTCCAATGAAGATTATTTTGTGGATATGTCTTCCACATTTATAGATTTACAAGTGGTAGTCAAGAAACTTCATAATGAAATACCAAGTTTAACTGATGGAATATCCTGTGAAAATTGTGTTTTACATAATTTATTTCGACAAATGAGTTTCTACATCAATGGAACATTGGTGAGCACTAGCAATGATCTCTCAAATTATACGAGCTAGATACAATTCACGTTTATGACACCAAAATTCATATAAGGAATTGAGAGGTGCAGCCAATGGATATGAATTTAAGACAGACACTGACACAACATATACACTTAAGAAGGCATGAACTAGTAAATTACATTTAGTTGGGAAAATAAATCAGGAAATATTTAATATACCCCAATGGTTACCACAAAAAATTAAGGTGGGCATAAAATTAATGCTTGCTCCATCCAATTTCATTTTATGAAAGAAACTTCCCACATCACCCAATGTAAAAGTCTCTAATATTGGCATTACTTCATGTACTGACAGTACTCCACTGGCATCAATGTAGCTTCCTATATTCTAATGTTGGTTCGCAGACTTATATTTAATATACCGTCTTAATGTTAATTTTCGTGGATGTAAACCTTAAAGATTAAGAAGTACTCATTCGGAAGCTTGCTAATTGAGGCACTTTTGGTAACCAGGTAAATAACAACATTAATAACCTTGCTTTTCTGTAAATACAGCTTATTTTTGACCCCCAGAAGTTGAGTCACATTCCACAATCACTGTTTCTTTTCTTTTTCGGCATAAAATTTCACATATTTTTCCTATGTTTAAAAATATTGAATTTTTGCTTATATATGAGGTCACTTAACCTCAGTAATTCCGAGTTTTCTAGAGCTGGCAGGTGTAAATTATCCAACAACTAATTCAGACCGTTTCAAGTGGCAATGGTATTCTAACTTGTTTGAGAGGTAATCTGGGAAGGCTCGAACGGACAAACTAATTAAAAAACCTGCATTGTCCTCATCGAGAAATAGAAGAAAATAAACAGCGTGGCCTTGAATGGTATGACAATTCATTGAGTCTTTAGTGGACTTGATTATTTAGCGAGTACTAAATTGCTTTGATTATTATATTGTTTGATTCCTCTGGTGAAGTAAACTATGCACTAAAGACTCGAAAAGACCAAACCCCCATTGAGCCTACTCAGGAGGCGTTTTGCCTATTATTTGGGAAGCAGGCCTATTTTGATTTACAATGCTTTTTAGGAAACATGGACAGCCGTTTTTCAATCTTAGGCATAATATAGAAATGCCTAGCTTCAGATAGTTAGGGTTGAAAATGTTTTTTCAACAGTAATACTTAGACAAGAGGTCCCCCTTCTAACTGGCCAGACTTCTTTTTCTAGGTAGGCCTAGCCTTCAGTGCTGATTTATATGTTCCCACTTCCAAAGGAAACATACTAATAAAATAGAAGTTTTAGCCCATTTGGATAGTAAGTAGCATAGCCTAATCTGATACCAATCCTTAAATTTTATTTGAAAAAACATAGTCAGTAGGTTCCTAAGTTCAATTAAAGGTTGATAGGCTAATATGGGTCCAGAAGGAGACCTGTCAGAACAAAACATGAGGTGTTTTTAGATTACTAATTTTATGCTCACTATTATGATTATGTTAACATTATTGCCAATTCACAGCCCCCCCTCTTCCAATATTGTTTAAATTATAATTAGAAAATACCATTTATCTTGCTTAAAATTCTATTTGAATAAATAGAAGTACATTATCAAAACTAGAACCAGAGAAAAAGAAACTGAAAATTTATGTAGCCTAGGCTTATAATATTCTTTTGTCAAAATTCCAATAGGTAGACCTGTTAAGTAGGTACATTTCTAAGACTTAGAAATCAAGAGGGTTAACATAGGGTAAATATATGACTGTCAATATTATTGACTAGCCAGTAAAGTGAACATACCACTTGATGCATTTTTTATGCTCTTTATGAATATAATAATCACTTCTGTTACAAATTTGAATATAAGCACTTTTTTACCTAACCTAACCTTATTATAGGCTAAATAATTTTGGCACTGAGAAAATGTAATATTATTTTGTTGGAAATAACCAAGAAAGCAGCACTGAAAAACATAGTATTATTTTGTAAGAAAACAACCAATAACTCATGCTTTGGTAAAATTCTAGTTAATTGACTGTTTGCTATCTCAGAAGGGGTTTAGGTTAAAAAAAAATGAAACTTTCAGGGATGAATCTACAGACTAAAGTATGCCCTGTGAAGGTACTTTGAAGCAACTACCTCCACTCCTTCTCCCTCTAGAGTGCCCTGACCTTTGATGACCTTTAAAAATATGTGTGTTATAAAAGTGAAACCTTGCAAAATAGATCTTAGCTTAATTGAAGTACAAAATTGTTTTCAGCTTCATAACTTTGCTCAATTCCATTTTATAAGGTTTTAAAGACATGCAAATACATTTCCTAAATTTGGAAAAAAAACATTGATATGACTCAAAATTCTATTCAAATAACAGGAATTGCATTTTGAGAACTAAAGGCAGAGAAAAAGCAACTAGTAACTGAAAATTAAGGTAAAATGTTGTTTTGTCAAAATTTCAGGTATAGACCTGTCATGTAGGCAAATTTCAGGGCCCTCTAGAGGGAGAAGGAGTAGAGGTGGGTACTTTAAAACACCTTCCCAGGACATACTTTAGCCTGTAGACTCATTGCTGAAAATTCCATTTTCCTAACCTAAACCCTCTCCAAGATAGCAGGAAGCCAATTAACTAGAATTTTACCCATATTTTAATTGAAAATTTGTCATTTTTGAGAGCTAAAAAAGTGCTTAAATATGAATTTTGCAATAGAAGCAATTATTTTATTCATAAAGAGCATAAAAAAGGTATTGAGTAGTATGTGTTGTATTTAATAAGATGGCTTGACTTTGGATACAACATGGTGTCAGAAGAAGAATAGTCAAGATGGACAACTCAATGCCTTCACCTCATTTTGACTGGGAAGTGGCCATTCATGAGTCATGGAAAAAATTTGAACAACATGTACAGCTAATGTTCACAGGCCTCTTAAGTGGAAAAACTGAAAAGCAGTTTCATTCAATGCTGTTGAGGTGAATGCTACTATCTTTCCACGAGTCAAAAGTTCTGCCCCAAGTCCATGCTTTGATGAATCTGTTTTCAATTCCATTTCTTTACTTTGAGCATCAAATGTGGCTAGGTTCTGACAAATAGAAACCTTGATCTTTTCCATCTCTCACTTGTGAACATCTTTCCACTCGAATGTAGCCTGCTTTCCTAACTCTGAATGAGTGGTTTAGAGTTGAGAGATTTGGGACATAACATGATAGAAAATTGACCATTCCTAAGAACATCATAAGCTCTTCTGTGCTTGTAGGATATGGCATGTCCTTTATAGCTTGAAATTTCCTCAGATAAGGTTTTATACCTTCAGCTGTCATGACATGGCCAAAATAAGGGATACTGGGAGCACCAAATATACATTTCTCAGGGTTGAATTTTACTCCTTCCTTTCTGGCCCTCTCCAGCACACATACAAGGTCTCTATTATTCTTGTCATCTTTACCAGATACTATTATGTCATCCACAATCCCTCCTAGTCCGTCTAGATTTGCTGAATGTTTCCTTCATTTTCTATTGGAAGATGTCCTGAGCACAGATAGTGCCAAATGGCATCCTCATGTATTGATACCTTCCAAATGGCATATTAAAAGTTGTCATTATTGATGCTTGCTCTGATAGTTTGAGCATCCAATATCCAGACTTTGCATCTAGTTTGATGAATCTGTTGTGACCATGGAGCCATGCAGCAACGCCTTCAAAAGTTGGCATGGGGTAATAGGGTTGTTGTATAGCATTATTTAGAGTAGTGCTATCTGCTTATTACAAGTGCGGAGAACCATTTTGTTTTTCAACAGTGACAATAGAGTGTACCCACTCCATTGGAGTTGTGACCTTTTGTATGATACCCTGTTTTTCCAACTGTTCTAACTCACTTTTCAGCTTGTCATGAAGGGTAAATGGTATGCATCTCACTGGATGTACAGTTGGCACAGTGCCTGGCTTCAGATGTATGGTGCATTCACCCTGTAGCTTGCCTATGCTGGTGAAGACGTCAGCAAAATCTTTTTTTATCTTTTGGATAAAAGGCATTTCATGATTTTGTTCAACAGTTCCTGCCTGTTTCACCAGAACACTCAAAGTCAAACCATCTCATTGAATAAAACAGTATGTTCACTTTATTGATAAGTTCATAATACTGACAGCCATATATTTACCTAACATAGTATCTTAAGAATACCTTACTAGAGTATCTTTCTGCCCTGGATTCATCATTGAAATTTCATTTCCTGACCTAAGCACTTTCCATCATAGCAAAAATGACTTTTTGCTAGTTTTTCATGGCTCATCAATAGTGATCAATATATATATATATTATATACTCTATCCAAAATTGATGTTTTGCAGCTATGTCTACTCTAAACCACAAAAGAATGATATCTCAATAATCATGTTGGGAAGTACTTCAAGTACCTGTACTGCAAGTGTTACTTAAGTAGAAAATCAAGGTACTTGAACTTTGCTTAAGTACATTCTTCTTTTAAAATAAATAGGTACTTAAACTCTCAAATACCAAAAAATTCTTTAGTATTTTCAAGTACTCTCCCAAGTATATTCTACTTCAATGGAATGACTACTTAAGACTTGATACTTAAGTAAAATAAATGGGTACTTAAAGCTCTCAAATACTATTAAATTCTTAAGTATTTTTGAGTACTCTCACAAGTACATTTCTGCTTCACTTTTTTTTTTACAGAAAAGGATTTTTCAAAAAGGGAATTTCAAGATTCAAAAGTAGTAGGATTCCAGGATTTGGCAAAAAAGTGTTTGAAAAGATTTTCTGAAAGAAAATGTTTTTTGGTAGCATTTACCTGACAATCAAAAGCCTTCAGAAAAAACTGATAAAGCTCAAGCAGTCTATGAAGCACACGGCTCCATTGGTTAGCACATTACTAGATGATGTTAAGTGGTGGTTTAGCTTTCTGGAGGGGGGCTCTGTCCAAAGCTGCAAAGACTATGTTCTTGCAGTATACAGCATGCCCATGTTCAAGAACAAAATATTCCCCAACAGCTGAAAAGAAGCAGCTGCAACAATGTTTGCTGAGGAGGCCAGAAGGATGAGTACAAGTGATCCTGATGATGAGTCTAGCCACTTGTCAGATGATGGTTTCTACAAATTCTCAGGAGGTTAGAGCAATTCATCACAGTCTAACTCTGCAGTTAACAAAGTGAAGATAGAGGTTTTGCCCCCCTCATTACAGCACCAAGCCAGGCCAACATCACTCTGCATGCTTTTCCTCCATCCCAATCTATTCAAAGCCTCCCTCTTTACACCTTCCCAAGAAATTCCCATTTTCCTTAAATCTTTTGTTATGATATCCTCCCAGTCATTCAAGGTCAGTCTGCTTTTTGCTTGGCCCTATACAGTTGACTGACAAGGGCAATCTATTATCCTTTTTCTGCATAACATTTCCTAGTCATCTCATCTTTTCTCATTATTGCCCTGGAAAGTGAGATTGAACCACACTTTTGTACAGCTTACTATTTGACATATGGTCAGTCAGTTGGATGTCCAAAATAATCCATAGGCAATTTCTCTGGAAAACATCTAGCAACTCTTCTATTTTTAATAATAATACTAGAATATATATTATTTACCTATACTATTAATACTACCTAGGTATGTGAAGCTTTCCACTAGATTGATCTTCTTGTTACCCAACATCACCTCATCACCTTCACTTATTCCAAGTTTAATGCCAAACCAGCTATTAACCTCACTTCCTATCTTAACCACAGCGATGCTATTCTTGTCCATAGCACTAATTACTTGTGCATTTAGTTGGTAGGTATACCATGCAAGGATTTTTAGCCTTTGCTAAATTTCATTTTATCAGCTGAACAAAATGCTTGCTCCTAATCTATAAGACTAAGCATTAACATAGAGTAAACATGGGATTGACACATCCTCTACCCTTCCTGAAGTTACACTTCTCTCAAAACTTTATCTATAAGTCTAAAAAATATCATCATTCTAAGTAATTTGCTTCCTAAAGAAACCAGTCTAATGTCTATAATTACCCCACTCACTCTTATCAGCTTTCTTATGGAGATATTCAATAAGAGTTCCTGAAATTGCTTGGTACACATGCTGTCAAACATGTCTCCAAAACAAATGATTTCTTCACAACCAAGAAGAAAAGACCTATTATTTAAGATGTTTTCAATACACCTCTTATAGACCAAAATTTTATACTATTCTAGTTCTAGAAATTTCTGTTTCAGGCTACTTTTGGCTGAAGAATGATTATGTTTGCAGGAACAGCTGTAACCAAGTAAAGAAAAAACCATAGCCTATAATAAAAAAATTTAAAGTGCATCATTGGAATTGTTCTGGTTAAAAAATCGAATGATGGTTTTGAGCCCCCCTCCTTTTGAAAAACAAGGAAAATTACTTCGTATGTGTAGCAGGGATGTGTCCTTTTTTTCTGAAAATTCTAGCAGGCTGCCACAAGACTGTAGAGAGATGTATAATGACTTGTTTAAAAGCTTGTAGTCACATCTCTGCAGTGTTTATTGTACATTATCCTTTATGATGCCATTCAAAGTGTTATCTCAAACCAAAAAGTGATGTTTTTTTGGTGCCATTTAGATACTTGAAAGCTTGGGAAGCATATCAAGGGTACCATTATAATTTTCATGAAAAAAAAATTGACCAGAGATTTACAATCCCTTTCTTGCATACTCTAACTCCCACTCCCTTAGTACATAAAAATGTATTTTGAAAAAACTAATCTAAATTTGGTTAAGAATGTATTGAAACATAGCATTATGTCATTGCTATTTACATTATTTGGAATCCTTAACTGAGTGCTTAAAAATTCCATCTTAAAAATTTCTCTCCCAGTCCCTTTAGCAAATTAACTAAAAAAAAACAAGTTTTTTTAGCTGAAAGTAAGGAGCGACATTAAAGCTTAAAACGAACATATATATATATATGAAAGTATGAATATATATATGAACATATATATATTCATATCTCGTATATGAAAGGGGCTGCTTCCTCATCAACGCCCCGCTCTTTACGCTAAAGTTTGACTCTTTCTCTCAACTCTGCTTTTTAAAACAGTAAAAAACTATAGCGTAAAGAGTGGGGTGTTGATGAGGAAGCAGCCCCTTTCATATACGAAGAAATTTTTGTTCGAGTTTTAATGTCGTCCTTACTTTCAGCTAAAAAAACTTGTTTTTTTATTTAATTTCTGAACGTTTTTGAATCATTGCATGTTTTGATTTTGGCTCCCCAAAGAGGAGGAATAATTAACATGAAATTTGCAAGTTTTTTTTTTTGGCTAAATGGCTTTCTCATAGTTTTGATCGAATGATTTTGAGAAAAAAGGGAATGGTGGAGAAAGCCTAGTTGCCCTGCAATTTTTTGGTTACTTAAAAAGGCAACTACAACTTTTAATTTTTACGAATGTTTTTATTAGTAAAAGATAAACGTAAATTATAAATTAGCTTACGTAACGCACTTTTGTAATCTCATGTTTTTATTACATATATGAGGGGTTCACCCCCTCGTCAGTACCTTGCTCTTTACATTAAAGATTAAACTTTGTCCCAATTCATTAAGAATGACCCCTGAATCACAAAAGCCATTGAATAAATAGTTGAAATCACTAAAAATAATTTAGCGTAAAGAGCGGGGTATTAGGAGGAGGTGAGCCCCTCATATGCGTAATAATTTCTGTCCGTTTTAAGCTTTGATGCTGCTCCTTACTTCCAGCTGAAAAAAACTTATCATATTTATTTTTTCATTTTTTTTAATAATGCTAGAAAATCCTGCGCTCCCTTCATGGAAATTCTATTCCCCCATGACAAATTCCTCGATGGAAAGTTCCCCCAACATATCCCCCTGTTGTCAACCCCTCCCCCAACCAAAAAAATCCCCCTGAAAACGTCTGTACACTTCCCAATAACCATTACTATATGCAAGCACTGGTCAAAGTTTGTAACTTGTAGCCCCTCCCATGGGGACTGTGGGGGAGTAAGTCGTCCCCAAAGACATAGTTATAAGGTTTTTCCACTACGCTGAATAAAATGGCTATCTCAGAATTTTTATCCGTTGACTTCGGGAAAATAATTAGCGTGGGAGGGGGCCTAGGTGCCCTCCAATTTTTTTGTTCACTTAAAAAGGGCACTAGAAATTTTCATATCCGTTAGAATGAGCCCTCTCGCAAGATTCTAGGACCACTGGGTCGATATGATCACCCCTGGGAAAAAAAACAAACAAATAAACATGCATCCGTGATCTGCCTTCTGGCAAAAAATACAAAATTCCACATTTTCGTAGATAGGAGCTTGAAACTTCTACAATAGTTCTACAAAACTTCTCTGATACACTGAATCTGATGGTGTGATTTTCTTTAAGGTCATATGACTTTTAGGGGGTGTTTCCCCCTATTTTCTAAAATAAGGCAAGTTTTCTCAGGCTCATAACTTTTGATGGGTAAAACTAAACTTGATAAAACTTAAATATTTAAAATCAGCATTAAAATGCGATTCTTTTGATGTAGCTATTGGTATCAAAACTCCATTTTTTAGAGTTTTGGTTACTATTGAGCCAGGTCGCTCCTTACTACAGTTCATTACCACGAACTGTTTGATTTAATAGCTAGTAACAGAAACTGTCCAGTAAAAAAAGGTTTTCACTCAAATTCAAAGCTGGTGCAGGAATGATAATAAGTACTATTACATTTATTTTATCAAGTAGCTCAAAGACAAATTATTAATGTAAATTGTGTGGGGGGAGTAAAAATCAATCACAGAGACACGTTCATGAGAATCCAGGAAAAGAGCATGCAAACATCTTGTGTCTTTTTTTGAGTCTACCTCTCTGTGTCTTTATTGTGTCTACTTGTGTCTGATTGTGGGGCATTACATAGATAAATAAGCAATTTTTTTTGCAATTAGGGTTTACACTTAACATCACAGTGAAGCTCATCATTTAGGGGCAAGGGAGGGTACTGGCTTGCATGAATTTGGGAAATATTCTTATTTCAAGCTTGTATTTTTGTACTAATATAATATTCAGCTCCCCTTAAATGTTGAGGCTTACTTTCAAGCTCAAAACTGTATGTATTTTGAACAGTATGCTTTAGTTTTTATGGCACTTGGTATCTACCAAGTGACATATAGCAATCACAAAATTCTGTTGGTCTGTCTGTCCTGGTTTTGCTACTTTAGGCACTTCCAGGTAAGCTAGGACGATGAAAATTGGCAGGTGTATCAGGAACCAGACCAGATTAAATTAGAAATCGTCGTTCCCCCGATTCGACCATCTGGGAGGGGGGAGTGGGGGGATGGTTAAATCAGAAAAAATGAGGTATTTTTAACTTACGAACGGGTGACCAGATCTTATTGAAATTTGATATTTAGAAGGATCTTGTGCTTTAGAGCTCTTCATTTAAATCCTGACCAGATCTGGTGACATTTGGGGGAGCTGGTGGGGGACCTAAATCTTGGAAAATGCTTAGAGTGGAGGGATTGGGACGAAAATTGGTGGGAAAGATAAGCAGGGGTCCTAGATGCGTGATTGACATAACCAGAGTAGATCCGCTCTATTTGGGGAGATGGGGGGGGGATTAATTCTAAAAAATTAGAAAAAATCAGGCATTATCAGCTTACAAAGGATAGACCAGATCTTAATGAAATTTCTTATTTAGAAGGACCTCGTAACTCACATCCCTTATTTTAAATCTGACTGGATCCAGAGTCATTGGGGGGGGGGGAGAGTTGATGGGAACTGGAAATCTTGGAAAACACTTAAAGCAGAGAGATCAATATGAAACTAGGTGGGAAGAAGAAAACACGTCCAAGAGACGTGATTGACATAACGGAACGGATCTGTTCGATTTGGGGGATTGGGGGGGGGGGGTAATTATGAAAAATTAGAAAAAATGAGGTATTTTTTACTTATGAAGGAGTGATCAGATCTTAATGAAATTTCATATTTAGAAGGACGCCATAACTCAGACCTCTTGTTTTAAATCCCGACGTATCCAGCGTCATTGGGGGGGGGGGAGTTGAGTGGGGGACCAGAAATCTTGGAAAACACTTAAAGCAGAGAGATTAGGATGGGACTTAGTGGGAAGACAAAAACATGTCCAAGATACGTGACCGACATAACCGGACCGGATCCGCTCTCTTTGGTGGAGTTTGGGGGGGGGGGAGTAATTTGAAAAAATAGAAAAAATGAGGTATTTGTAACTTACGAACAGGTGATCAGATCTTAATGAAATTTGATATCTAGAAAGATATTGTGCTTTAGAGCTCTTATTTTAAATCCCGACCAGATCCGGGGACATTGGGGAGAGTTGGAGGAGGAAACCGGAATTCTTGGAAAACGTGGAAATTGAGGTATCTTTATCTTATAAATGGGTGATCAGATCTTAATAAAACTTGATATATAGAAGGATCTTATGTCTCAGATGCTCTATTTTCAATTTGAATCGTATCCGGGGACATAGGGGGTTAGAGGAAGAAACAGAAATCTTGGAAAACGCTTAGAGTAGAGAGATCGGGATGAAACTTGATGGGAAGAGTAAGCACCAATTATATATACGTAATTGACATAATTGAAACGGATCTGTTCTCTTTGGAGGAGCTGGGGGGTGTTAATTGGAAAAAATTAGAAAAATTGAGGCATTTTTAACTTAAGAACAGGTGACCAAATCTTAATGAAATTTGATATTTAGAAGGAATCCATGTCTCAGAGCTCTTATTTCAAATCCCGACCAGATCTGTTGATGTTGGGGGGGGGGAAGGAGTTGGAGGGGGAAACCAGAAATCTTGGAAAACGCTTAGAGTGGAGAAATCGGGATGAAACTTGGTGGATAGAATAAGCAAATGTTGTAGATACGTGATTGATGTTACTGTACTGGATCCACTCTCTTTGAGGGAGTTAGGGGGTGGGGTTCAGTGCTTTGGCGAGTTTGGTTCTTCTGGACATGCTAGGACGATGAAAATTGGTAAGCATGTCAGGGAGCCGCACAAATTGACTTGATAAAGTCGTTTTCCCCAATTAGACCCTCTGGGGGGGCTGAATGGAGAGGAAAAATTAGAAAAAATAAGGTATTTATAATTTACGAGTGGGTGATTGGATCTTAATGAATTTTGATATTTAGAAGGACCTCCTGACTCAGAGCTCTTATTTTAAATGCTGACCGGTATTAAGCCTCTGATTTTCCTTTTAAATCAATCTATTGATTCTTAGAATTTTGCTAGAGCTCATACCATATGAGTTTTTGGCTCTTGGCTTGTCTGGCCTTGTTACAAGTGCCATATGAGCTCTTGGCTCTTGTTTAAAAATATTCAAAAAAAATAAATAATATCACTTAGTAATCATGATAATTGGAAAAATCTAATGTAATTAGTGTTTTCAGTAAAGTGCAAATAATATATTATGATTTAGAGCTTCTATTAAGTGGAGAGGGGGGAAAGGTAGTAGGCAAACTCCTGTTTCAGGTAATTTTGGTTTGTTTTAAACTGGACCTGAATGTTTAGTTTCATTTTTACTTGTTTTAAGATTTATTCATTCATCTTTATCAATATCTGTCATTTTTATGCTGGCTTTAAGGATTGGGAACACTGAAGAGTTAAAGCTCTTCTAAAGGAAACATGGTCAAACAAACACCCCTTTGCACCTAGGCCTATTAGTTTCTAATTTTATGCTCTTTGTGATGTTTATAGGTGTGTTTAGGATAATTTATACCCACCATCCCCCATAATTGTCCCAGATATAACCCTAGGTTATATACAAATTAAAGTTTAGGTGACGGAATTCTTACTTTATAATATTCAGCAAGTTTTAACTAATCAAAACGCACTATGCCCGTTTCCGAAATTCCAAACCCTATTTATAAACAATGGGCAACTTGCATAGCTTACAACCCTTGCCTTAGAGACTGTGTAGGGCCATGCCAAATCCTGGAGGCATAGTTATTTGACGTCTAGATTATTTTAAATTAGATGGCTATTCCAAAATTTTGATTGGATGTGTAGAGGAGGGGCAGCTAAAAAGGGAATGGGAGGGGGGTGGTTGCCCTTCAACCACTTTTTAACATCCATGTCAACATACTATGAAAGTTTCATTGTTATATGATGTCTTCATTTCTGCTCCTTTGAGTTTTAGACAGCTTTTGTTTTTCTTAAATTTTTTTAAGTTTATAAAAATTAAATTTAGTTCTTTTTCCAATTATCATAGTTTTATTATTGGTTAATTGTATGAAAAACTGAAAAGATTCTTTGAGTTTATTTTTGCTCAAGAATTAAAATATCAGATTTTATTTGAATTTTTGAAAAAAAGTGAATATTCAGTGAAGATGTTTGACTAGTCACTCATTGGTCCAGTAATTTTTTAACAATGTTTTCATAAATTTAGAGATAGTTGGGTATAGGTTTTTTTTTTCAAATGAACCGAAAATCTGCATAATTTTTGGTCTTATGCCATTCAGGTCCTCCATCCAGCAAACACCATTGAGTATACATGTGTCTCAATCAACTATTTTGTTAAAAGATTTTTTCGAGCTTTGATTTATTGTAACTGATTCTTTGCTTGTGTACATCCATGTCACAGTCAATTGTAATAATGAAGTTTTTTTTTGTAAAAAAACTATGCCACAAATCAATAAAACCAGTTGTTTTTTTAAATGTTTTTGGTGAGTAGATGCTCCCTTAGCTTTTTCTACCCAAAATTTTCAAGTGCATCAGAAAAACAAATTGGCTACATTAGCAGAACAAACAAATAGGATACATCAGCAAAACAAATAAATAGGCTACATTAATAAGTACAAAATAGAACTAAATAAGTTGTTCTATTTTGCACTGCCAATTGATATATTCATTTTTCTTTCAACGTTTGTTATCCTCAATAAAGTCTTCTGAGTTAAACGCATAGGATAGGGAGCCAAGAATAAGTTAAGTTTGGTATTGTTAGTAAACTAAACTTACTGTGGCTTGAACTTATGTTGTTTTTTCACCAATGGAGAACTCTTAGGTTTCATTTAACCAAAGCTAGTTTAAAGATATCCCAAGAACAATCAGATTTGACCATATACGCAATATACTATGCCAGGTGAGAGACTGTGGGAGGGATAAAGAACACGTTTTGATTATTTTCTGATATCATGAATCAATACAACCTGCCTTTTTTTCTAAATAGTTTATTTTGAGTAAGCTTTTTTTGGCCCTCTCTGTCTGCAACTTTGAAACAAAAAGGGGAAAAGTTCCCCAAGTTTCCTTGGTGGTTTCCCAAGTTGGTAGTTAAGAATAACTACAGATGGATTTAAAATGGATAAACTACTACTACAAACAAAATCTCCACAGCACCAAGCTGCCTGAGGCCAACACAGCATACCCCCATCCCATTCTATTGAAAGCCTCCCTATTCACACCCTGCCAGAAAGTTCCCCCTTCAAATCTTTCTTTATGACATCCTCCCATTCCAGACAAGGACAATCTGCTTTCTGTTTAGCCCTAGATGGCTGGCTGAAAAGGACAATCTTTGGCAATCTGTCATCCTTTATCTGCAGAATGTACCCTATACATCTCAACCTCTCTTTCATTATAGCCCTAGAAAGTGAGATTGAACCACATTTTTCAAACAACCTGCTGTTTGAAATACAGTCTGTCAGTCAGGTACCCAGAACAATCGGGAATTTCTCTGGAAAACATTTAGTAAATTTTCATCCTCTTTGCAGCGCCCATGCTTCAGAGCCATATTTGACCACTTTAATCATAATACCTTCCAATATTCTAATCTTTGTTTGCACACTTATCTTCCTATTCTTTTCAAAAAAATTTTAACTATGAAAAAATACCCAGAGCCTTGGCTATTCTACTTTTAACATCTTCACTGCTCCCACAATCTACTAATATTACTACCAAGATAAGTGAAGCTGCCCACCTGATCAATCTTTTCGTTACCCAATATCACCAATGCATCATTATTTATTCCTAGCCTTAGTGACTTAGTCTTCTTAACATTAATTTTCAAACCTATTCTAGCATCCTTAACTTGCAAAATCTCTAAAATTTCATTCATTATGCTCACACTTTTATCTAGGAGGCTTAAATCATCATTATAATTTAAGTCCAGGAGAGTATTCCCCCCCCCCCGCATTTGATTCTGTGGTCTCCCATTGCCTTTCATGTGCTCCTTGAGACCAAGTCCATCAAAATGATCCAAGTAAAGGGGGATAGAATACAACCCTGCAATTCAACCCTGCTTAACTCTTGATTTAATACAAAATCAGCTTCTAACCTCATTTCATACCTTAACCACAGCAGTATTATCCTTATACTTAGCACTAATCACTTTAATGTAGATAAGACATTTGCTAAAGCTCTTCTATCAACAGAATCCAACACTTGCTCATAATCTATATAACTGAGGACCAAAGGTGTTTGACAACTAAGGCACTTCTCAATTATTAACCGAAGAGTGAAAATTTGGTCAGCACATCCTCTACCTTTTCTAAAACTACACTGTTCTCCTCTTAAAACTTTGTCGACAGCATCTCTCAGTCTAAATGTATCATATTAGTAAGTAGTTAGTTATCTACAGACCAGACTAATGCCTCAATAATTACAACACTCACTATTATCACCTTTTTTATACAGTAGTTTAATTAGGGTTTTCCTAAAATTGTAAGGTACTTCCCTTTTTTCAAAATTATATTCATAATTTTCAGTAACTTATTTCTAACCTCAGAGCCACCATATTTAAAAAAACTCATTTACTACACTATCAGCACCTAGAGCCTTAATATTTTTTAATCCTTTTAGTACTGTTGCTAATTCCTACTTACAAAACAAATCTTCCTTCACATCCAAGGTATCACAAGTTTTTTTCATTTACCTCTATATCTTTTCCTGCAACTGACTCTCAGTTTAGCACATTCTGCCCATCTCTCTTTAACTCTTTCTTTATCACTAATTGTGGCCCTATTCCTATCTTTAACTTGGACAAGTCAGGATTGACTACTCCTTCTTAATTTATTAAAATGCTAGTAGATTTGATTTGACTTGATTTGACTTGATTTGGATTTGAGAAATCAATCATTTGATAAAAAAATATCACAAAAATTCTTACAAAATGTCAAACATAAATATCCTTTTTCTAATATCATTCAGCAGAAAAACTAAACAAACAACAAAGAAACAAAAACTAAATAAAAAAAGTATAAGCATTTTTTCATCTACTCAATAAGATATTTTAATAATTATTTTTTTCAGAATAAGATTAGTGAAATCAATCTTCTATATATTTAGGCAATATAATAGTATTCCACATATGAAAGGAAATAAATCACTTCACAAGATTATCTACATATACCTTATTCACAAAACGTTAAACAGAAAATTAAACATACAACTTTTATCCACTCAATAATATATTTCTTAAGATTTTGTCAGAACAAACTTAGCAAAATTGATCCCTTTATATAGTTTAGCAACATGTTTCACACCTTCACAGCAACATGTCATAGTAACAGTGTACATCTATGGCTGTGGTGCATTTATAATATGAGTAAATTATTTTCAGATGAGGGTGTTGGGTATGGATGATATTCTGATTTCTTTGGGGTTATCCCCCCCCCCCACTGCCCTCAGGCAAAGAGCTATAAGTCATACAATTCGTCCATTGTAGTATATGTTATTGACAAAGGTGGGCATGTTTGACCTTTACTTTCCAAAAATATGGAGATCATTCAGTTGAGCCTTTCAGTAGAATGTTGAACTAAATCAAACACTTTAAAAAGGGCACAAGAACCTTCAGTTTCCTGTCGAATGAGCTCCTTTCTAAGTTTCTGCGAAACTCCTTCTGTATGAAATGCCTTTATAAGAAAAAAAGATAATGCATTGTGCTCACTTCGCTCTTTACTTATGCAGCACTATTATGCTGCCTATGATTTAATGAACAGGAAACAGTGCATGCATAGGTACACTGAAAAATGTGGTCTTGGGATGGGATTAAGCCAATTCTAAGCCATCTGCCGAAGTTTATCATTGTTTTAAGTATATTTGACAGAAATAAAACTAGCAAACTTACAGCTTAAAATAAGAAGGCCGTACATGTGTTGTATAATTAATAAACATTGCCTAATTAAAACACCATCTTCTATTCTTTACTACTTTTTTTTTATAAAAAATTATTGTAAACAAGGCCAGGTACACGCAAAGGAATTTGGAGTAAAAGAGCTGGGCTACAATTTCGAATTTTTTTTTGCGAAGGGGAACACGGAACCAAAACCCCTAGCCTTTCCTAGATGGTTTTGTCCTGGTTCCTAGATTATAGATATTAAAATGAATTTTCTCCTCAGGTTTGTCTTTAAAATATTCATTAGCTTTATTTCTCACTGGTGTATCACCCCAGTTTCCATTGAAAGCTATCACATGATGTCATTATGTTCGATCTAGGGTTACGTGAACATATATTATGATTCACAATTAAGATATATCTGCTACTTGTTTTTCTTAGGATTTTAAAGATTTTGAGACCAACGGATGGTGTTGCACCAACAATATGTGACATTAAAGCTGTCGTTAGAAAGTGGTTACATGCGGGGCCATATGATTCAGACAAGCATTTGAGGGGGAGGGGGTTCAAATTTCCTACTGCCCCCCTCCCTCCCTGGTTATGGTGTTGGTTACATGCCAGGCATTTTGACAAGGTAATCATAAAATTTTGTTCTCTAGCCCATAATGACACAGATAAACATTAAAAAGGAATGGCATAAGCTGCAAAATTAAGCTTTATCCATATATTAGCATTCTTGGCTCATCTTTTTTGCCTCTTACTACTTTTGAAAAGAAGACTTTAGGGAATCTAATTTTTATTTTTTAAGATAAATCAGGAATGGCAGGACGCGGAGCCCTCTTAGAGCGCCTGAAGATTAAACGTGAAGAATCAAGTAATGAAGAAAGACCAGGTGACGGTGGAACTACGTCACGGCCAGTACCTGTTGGTCGAGCACAACTTTTGCGAAGGTTGAATGTACAAAATCAAGCTGCTGCAGCCCCAACTGGAGGGCTGCAACCTATTGCACCAGAGAGAGGTGCAGGTAAAATTCACATTCTTAAACTAAAGAAATCTATTAGATCTTGATGTATCATTTAACTAGATTAAGAGTTTGCTTAAAAAGCCTTTTAATTCTTTTGAAGTTTAGATTATACTTTTAAAATTCTTGTTTGGTTTGCTGAATTTCGAAGTCGATTATATCTTGTCTACGCTCGTATATTTGCTTGCCCTTGCTAGTGAATCCAATTTTTAATTGAGTGACTGTAAAACAGAAGTAAGGAATTATCTACTAATCAGAGCCATTGGTTGTTCTTATTTTAATGTACCAATCAGTTGCTAATTGGTCTTATGCCTTTTGTATTTGTGTTCGGGTATACAGAGTTTTAGATGGAATTAAGTCAGTAAAAAAAAATAAAAATACAGTATTTCTATAAAATTTGTATTGATACTACAAAAAATTCTGCTTTTGGCCGAGTTGTCAATTTTTAGGCTTTGGTGTTTCGTTTTCACCAAAATTTATGTTGGGGGGGGGGAATACTTAGATGCTGCTTATGGACCAACGAAAATCTTAAAACATTTCTTGTTTTAACTTGTTTACTCAGTCATCAGTCTGTATTATCTTTCGCTCTTAGGGATCATACAATTGCGCAACCTATATTCTTTAAGTGACTTTACTGAAGTGACAAAAATATAAATTTTCTAATGTTGTGTTCTAAATACTGATCTAATATAAAATTTTAATTTGCTCAAGATTTGTGTTCAAGCCTGGTAAAAGGGAATAAATTCTGCCAAATATGAATTAAAATTCTTGTTTGGTTATGCTGAATTTCAAAGTAGATTATATTTTGTCTATGCTCATATATTTGCTTGCCTTTGCGAATGAATCAAATTTTTAACTGAGGGTCTATAAAACAGAAGTAAGCAATTATTTACTAATAAGAGGCATGGGTGGTTCTGATTTTAATTTACCAATCAGTAACTAGTTGGTCTTGTGCCTTTTGTGTTTGGGCATACAGAGTTTTAGATGGAATAAAGTCAGTAAAAACGAAATAAAAATACATTATTTCTATAAAATTTGTATTGATACAACAAAAAATTCTACTTTTGGTCGAGTTGTCACTTTTTAGGCTTTGGTGTTTCATTTTCACTAAGATTTATGTTATGAGGGGAATACTTAGATGCTGCTTATGGACCCTCAATAATCTTAAAACATTTCTTGTTTTAACTTGTTTACTCAGCCAGTAGTCTGTATTGTCTGCTCATCTTATGGAAAATATATTTGTACAACCTATATTCCTTAAGTGACTTTATTGAAGTTACAATAATATAAATTTTCTGATGTTGTGTCCCAAATATTGATTTAAAATAAAATTTTAATGTGCTCAGGATTTGTGTTCAAGTCTGCTAAAAGGGAATAAATTTAAACTGGTGCATTTAATCTTTTGGATTATAAAGCTGACTTTAGTCCTTCTAAAATACAGGGTCAATTCTCTTTTATTCCTTCCTTCTAATGCCTGGTTATTGAGCACATTCTGAACATCGATAGGATCATTGACGAAAATTTGTAAAGCTTCTTATAAGGCCACAAGTTTTGACCTCTTTAGTCGAATTAGGGATTTCTTATTATAAATAATTTACCATAAAAAATGTTTTGTCAGGACTGCTGATTGCTGATTCACTGAATAAGGCAGCATTACTAAAATTTGTTGATTTCCTGGTAGAGACTTCATAATTTGAGAACTTCACCTTCGAAAATTGGTCAAAATGACGATTAAAGCTTTCGAAAACCCGGAATTGGACACTATAGCATGAATTAAAACATCTAGTTTTTTGTCCATTTTAGGTTGCGGTCGTGCACAACTATGGAAGAACATGACCCAAAGACCTGGTGAAGGAGCTCTAAGGTATCCAGAAATAAAAAGCCAAGAAACACCTGTACGGACACCTGCCACCCATGGGCAGTCTTCTCAGCCAGATGTTGCGAATTTACAAAGTCAGCTTGATTCGATGAGCTTGCAGAAGAAGCGGTGTGAGTCCGTCATTCGTTCAGGTGTAGAAGGGCAAACATTTACTGCAGCAGTTAATTATATAAGACTCATTTCAAAAGAAAATGCTCAAATATATGAGTATTTTGTTGGTTTCACTCCTGAAATTGATTCAAGAAGATTCCGTTTCATAATGTTGAAGCAACATGCAGAAGCCTTACAATTTGTTGGAAATGCCTTTGATGGAGCCAAATTATATCTGAGGCACAAGTTACCGTTGCAAGTAAGTTGTTTTCTATTTCTTGATCTTCTTTTGGCTAGTTGTATTGTTGCAGCAATGTTTCCGGTGGGAAATTCTCTCCAAAATGAAAAATTGAGCAGCCAAAGGGAAATTAAGACCAGTAAAAGAACGAAGGAAAGCGTACTTTTTTTGTGAACAGAGTTTAAGGACCCTTTGTAAACTCTCTTTACTTAAACTATTGCCTGCTTATTTTGAATAAGGATTTCTGTCAATTTTGAGTTTGCTTGGTTTTGATTTCGAGATTGACTTTATGCTATCTATATTAAAATTTGGAATAAGAATTTCTTTCAAGTTTAAATTTGCCTGAATTTGATGCTGATAATTGAATTATAATAATATCAAATGGCAAGTCAAGTTTTACAATTAAGAGTGATTCTACCCCTCTTATAATGATGACTGGATAACACATCGAGTCTTTCGGTTTACATCTGCTCCCTCCCTCAACGCAGAATTGAGGTCTAATTAACATCCAGCATTCCTTGGAAGTTTCAACTCAATCTCCCAAACAGTTCGTGGGAAATAGCAGACGTGCCCAGTTTCTTCTGATTTACTCAGCTGTACTTGTCGTTCTTAGAGAATACTGAGAGCAAAATTTTTAAATGTTGCCGTAGCGAACGACCCATAGAAGCTCATAGCAGATAAAATGACCAAAACCAATTTTGACTGCTTTTTCTGCTAGCAAACTAACAGCAACAAGTATTATCATGGAAAGCAAAGAACAACATTGAGTCCTAAAACAAGCAGAATTTTTCTTTATAGGATAGTGGCTGCCCCCTCTTCAACCCTCCTCCTTGGGGTCGTAGAAACTTCGGAGTGTGCGAATTCGATCAGAATGAGCGATCAGTGACCTTGGGGGTCCAGTGACTTTAAACTTTCAGGATTATTTTCTTGGTTTAAAAGGTCATCAACATATTGCTGTGAGAAGTGAAAGGGGTAAGAGCCCGGAAATGAGCAAAAAACAAAACAAAAAATATTTTTTTCCCTGGTCAGTTTGGAACTTGGGCCTTTAGTTTGGAACGTGAGTCCTTAGTCCAAAAATATTCGAAGGATTGGTCCTTCTGGTGTTGGTCCCTTCTCTAACAAATGGGGCTAAAAGAAGGGCCGTTTTAAGGTGGCTTGGTGTTGCGGTGAGTTGTTAGTAGTACTAGTATTTTCCACGGAGGGAATTTCCCATCGTGGGAGGGGGGATTTCCCGCAGGGGAGAATAAGGCTAGCACCATAATGGATTTTTTAAGGATGTTGAGCATGCTTTAGTATTTCTTATTACTTTTAAGATCATTAAAGGGATGGGGGACTTCCACCCTCCCTCAAATGATCGTCATCGTCGTGGGAGGGGGAGTTTCCGCAGGGGAGAATACGGTTAGCACTAAAATGAATTTTTTAAGGCTGTTGAGTATGCTTTAGTATTTTTTATTACTTTTAAGATCATTAGATTAGTAATCTAAATATAGGCTCTACCTGAGCAAAGTAAGGGTCTATTTGTAAGGACTGGAGGCTGACGTCGAAAACCATAGCAAGTGGGTGTAAGTAGAAAGCGGTCTACAAAACAATTCTTCCATTTGAAAAAAGTACCAGCCCTATGAATAATGTTCTATATGGAAACCCCACCTCGAAAGGGTGGCAAGGGGTGGTGTCTCCTGTAAAATTGAGCAGCCGTGACTTAATAAATTTTTATAGCCTTATTCGTATTAACATGGTTCCAAAACTATTTTGCATTAAGATCACGTTTATAGCTTGAATAGTTTAAATCCAAATCACTAGAAAGATAAATGGAAAAAGAGACACTTGCGTTTATGTGTATATAGAAGATATACTAGCCAAAGAGCTGGCTTTGGCTACTCCTGACCTAGCTTCCCTTTCCTGGGAGGAGCATTTGCCCCTCGCAAGTGGCCCTCGGTTTGCCTGACGTGGTGTTCTGGCCTATTTACTTTCACCGTCATGCCTGGTGGGTCGGTTTTTTCATTAGTCTCCCAAGGCATACTCAGACTTTCGTCCCTCACATATTTCCTGTCTCGTTGTTTGCAGAAAAAAAAAACCTGGAAATGAAACGTCATTATTACAATCCTACGTTGTACATAATTACAACTGAAAGATTAAGCTAAAAATGCTAAAAGTTTTGCAGAAAGTCTTGGAAACATGAAACGGCTGTAAAATATTACGATCAAAAACATTTCACTTCAAAGATTTTTTTTTTTTAACTTCACTTTGAAGAATAGCATGCAAGGGCAGAAGGACTGAGCTGTCTGGGAGGCATATGAGGCGACAGAACTCCTCAGAAATCGCTTTTTGGTATACTTTGTGAGACATACGTATATCCATAAAATTAATTGTTGTCTTTTGTAAACTGAAATAAGGTAAACTAGTTATGCTATAAATTTCTTTAGAGACGGAATTGAAAACATATAAACCTTTTTAGTAGAATTGTCATTATTTTTGGGCGATTATTAACAGAAACAAGGTAATCGTTGGTTGAGTCTAGTTAGGACTACTTCCTGAAAGCTAAGGCATTCAGGTGAAAGTATTGTAACTCAAACCATTTTAGGGTCGAAGATTGTCCCTTCTCCTTTATAGTCTCTGCATAACATTCAAGTTATGGAAAATGTTCCCTGGTTAGTTTTAGCCCATATAAAACATTGAAAAAAGTTCTGACGCAGAAAGAAAAAGCCATAGCAATGCACAAAATGGTTAAAAGAAAACGTTTATTGTTTCAAGCTAAGTCTGAGATGGAGCTTTCAGCTTGAGTTGGCTTATTACGCATAGTCTCCTTTACTATTGCACTTAAACAAAATTAGAAAAAAAAAGTTTTTTTTTCTATTTACAATAGGGAGCTGAGAAATTTCTTCTTAATAGCTAGTTTTGCTTGGTTTATAATTATTTTTTTTTATACCTTTGTTGAATGTGTCCAAACCGTTTGGTCTTTGTCGCTCTGTTTGTCTGTTTTTAAGGCATGCCCATGGTTAAACTATTTATTTTGTTCAAGGAAAACGTTTATGAATGTAGTCATCCAAGCGACAATTCTGTGGTTCAAATGAAAATTATCTACAAGAACCAAATGAAAATGTCTGAAGCAATGCATTGGTGTGGTATTTTGTTCCGTCGTGTATTAGACTCTCTTAATCTCACACAAATTGGCAGAAACTTTTATGACATGGAGACATCCACGCCAGTGCCGCAATACAACCTTGAAGTAAGTTCTTGACAGATTTCTTAGATCTGGTTTTCTTAGCCGTGGATTTTTTTGCCCACTTGAGGTGCGGGATACGGGAATCAATCTTTGGATGCCACTTTTGTTTATTTAAAATGAATAAATTTATGCTTGAATAGAAAATTACCGGCTGCTTTGGTATTGAGTGAACTGAAAGGGGTACTGGACAATACCAAGCATTCCATTACAGGTCTGAAGTCGGGTCATCAGTAAGTAAAGAAAGATACACGGAAGTGACTAAAAAAAAAATCGTTCAACTGGTAAGACAATCTAAATCAATCGTGACTATCTTCACTCCTTTGACTTCATTTCTTCCTTTAGAAAAATAGAATCAATGTTATGCAATATTGGATACTGGTTTATATCCTATAGATATCGGTGACGATGACCAGAAACCATATATATTTTTGGCTTTGTGCAATATCTATTGTATCATTTTTGAACTATAACTGACGAGAACAAGAAGAATATTTTTTCTACAGTCTGAAATAGCTGAGCTCCTGGATGGACTCAGCTATTTTTTGTTATTTACTGACCAGAACTAAAATATGTGTCGTTACTTCAGTTGACCTCTACGAGACAGTGCTTTCACTTCTCTACTTAGAGATTTCCTCTGCTCTTTCATTTTCCACTCTCTTAAAATAATATAATCACTTTTACTCTTAATCTAACCTTTTTACGCACTTTTTCCTTACATTATCTTAATTTAAGTAAGCTGTTCACTTAGCATCAGTAAAGTGTATGATGCTATTGAAGTCGAAATAAATTGCTGCCAACTTTCATAAAGTGCTTTCTCACGGTCTGAAAGAAGTTTTTTCTTATATTTTATTTTTACCATCAGTCTACTTTTGCTTCTAAGGAAGGACATGTGGCTTGATTCACTACTTGAAAAGATGGCATTTTTAATCCCAACACCCTGTAGCCTGACCCATGTGCGATTCCAGA